>NC_057801.1:657844071-658144071 GCF_018294505.1 Triticum aestivum
GTGGCTCCGTGAAGATGGAATAAAGTTCTCCTCGCTTGGCCCCCCTTCTACTGATGCGTCTAGTGTCGTCGAAGGGCGCGGGGAGTTGTATCTCCGGCGGATCTCGTGGGATTAGACTGGTGCTGGTTTTCGGTGGACCCGGTGGGATTCAATCTTTGTTTTGTCTTCGTTCGTGTGTCTACATGTTGGATCGTTTCGATCAATACTTCTCTTCATCGGCGACGGTCACTGTTTTGCTGCGTTGGTCCTGTGGGGTCTTAGCAACGACGACTTTCCTATTGTCTACCACAACAAGTTTGGTCCGACTGCGGTGAGGAGGGATGATAACGGCACACCTTCTGCTTGCTTCAGTGCATGTAGTCGTCGCTGGGTGGTCTACAAATATGATATAATTTTGGGTCTGTCTAGATCTCAGCCGACTGAGACTTAACGAAGCTCAGTCGAGTGACGTCAATGTAGTGGTGGTGTTGCAAGTGGCATGACTGGGTGCTGCAAACGGCGATGAAAAATGTTGAAATGGTGATGCAAACAACGACAACATATGCTACAACCATTTCGACTAAAAATGCTACAACCGTAAACGGAGGATGTTACAACTAGTGAGATTACGTGCTACAATCGATGAGGTACGACAATGCTACAACAAGCAAGACGGATGTTGCAACTGACATGAAAAAGTGTTGCAACCGACGGGACAAAATGTTGCATGGTCCACTGAATTTTAGCAAGCTCGTATAATTTTTATAAATATGATTTATGTGTTATTTGTACTGCCATGACATGGCGAATAAATCTGAAGTTTTTTCGCCAAGAAAAAATAGGTGCTATTGCCCGCGTGGGGACTGCGTCCAAGGGTTCAAGATTCCCCGCGTGTGTGTCCATCTCTTCTCGCAGTCGCGGGACCCGTACGTCTTTGAAGCGATCCCGATGACTTTGGTCCGGTCCGGTCCGGTCCGTCCGTAGATCTGGTCGCGCGCATTGCGGTGCCCTACACGGCCGGCGCTGTACCAAGTACTACACCATATACAGTGTGGAGTGTAGCACCATCCACACTGATGGATCCACCACCCTATACTCTACTTGACGTGCCGTCGCCTCCTGTCGCCAAGGCTGAGCCAGCGACGCGGCCAGTCCGGCGTGCCGCATTGACCGCGCCCCGATCGGCCGTGTCTTCACTGGATGGCAGTGACCCGGCCCCTCTTGACAGGTTCTTGCTCCAGGTTCACTGCGGCAGGTTCTTGGAGTGGCAGCCAGCTTCTTTGAGGAACAATCAGCTCGGAATAATCCGCAGTTGCCAGAAAAAAAACGCGGATCCAGCGTCTCTCTCCAGTTTGAGGGTCAAGAGCTTGACGCATGGAAGTGGCCAGGTTCTCGCCACTGAGCTGACGCAGTGAATTCCAAAGACAGCAAAGCTGACACGGACCTCCGCAGAACAATATTGCAGAGCGACTTGTAGTAAACCGTCTGAAACAGTGAATCTGCATAACGGGACGTGATTTCCTGCGTGGCAAATTGTCCGGCAACAGTTTTCTATCACGGCACCGCTCGAAAACAAAAATCCTCAGTCCTCACCCGGCAGAGTGGTGTGCTGCCGGGCTGAGCGGCGGAACAGACGTGAATGGCGTCGTCCCGTGTAGGGATAGGGCAGGCAGGGTAACCGGGAACTGTTGCCCGCGTAGCGACCGTGTCCAGGCCACTCGATCGGTCTACTCCTGCATCCGTGCAGTGCGGTCAAGCTCCCGGGAACGTACGAACTGTGTCAGATCGGCATATGCATCCAGCCGGAGATTCGTTCCCGCGGCTCCAACAGTTCTCGCAGTCCCGGGACCCGGGCCGTCATGATTCGATTCCATTCGACTGGATTGGATTCGGTCTGGTCCGTCCGTGGATTTGGTCCCGCGCGTGTCGCGGTGCGCTGCAGCCGGGCCGGTACGTTTAACCTTAACATCCAATCCATGGCTCCGTCGCCCTTCCCCCGGCGTGCCGGCTCGTACCTCCTGAGCGGACCGGCTCGCGTCGCGTTGCCCCGGCGCGCGCGTGGCGACGCGGCGACTCCCGCGTGCCGCACTGACCGCGACGCGACCCCATCGCCTGCACCTGCATGCTTTGGCCCGGAGCGCTTAATTGGACACGCGGAGACGCGGGAGGTCTCCTCCACCGATCAGCTCGTCGTCGCCGTCGTCGTCGTGCATGACTACATCGCGCGCTAGGCTAGAGTGAGCAACGTCGCCGTCGAGGTGAGCTGGTGCCTGTTGGCGAGCCGTGGCGCTGCCATGGGACCAAGGGACAGGACCAGGTCGGGTATGTGACCGGGTCCCGCTGGCGGTCTGCCCGGCCGCGCGGGCGGGCGGGCGGAGCTCGTACGTACGTGACGGACGAGGAGGGAGTCGACACGGGGTGATGGGATTTGGGATACGGATGATGATTATGCTCCATGACCATGGGCGCAAAGCCCTCGACTTCGACATTGACGTGGCCACGCTGATACGGTGGGGAGCTAGGTCGCCATACGTCCACTAGTAGCTAGCAAGGACCACTTCAAAGTGCTCCGGATCAAGCCACCGGTCAGGGGTACTTGATTGCCAATACCATTTTCTAGCTATACTGACGTGAGACCAACTTCGCCCATTATAATGATAAAATCCTTGTTTTCCTAGTATCTTAAAGCTAATCAAGCCCTTTTCTTTGCGGGGTAAAGCTAATCAAGCTCATTACATTGGAAAGAAATTTGTTGTGTACCAGCAAATTCAGTCTGAAACAAGTGCACTTCTATTTTGTTGGTGCAAAATGAAACATTATGATACACTTTTTTTGAAGAGAAAAGCCCAATGGAATTTTATGTAGTACACTCACTCTGTAAACTGATATAAAATCATTTAGATCACTGTTTGTGATCTAAGGGTATCTCCAACGACAACCCGCAAAAAACCTCTCGCATCCGTCCATGGACAGAGTGGACCAGTCCGCGGACACGGATGCGGGAGGTCGACATCTAACGCTAGCTGCATACATTTTCACAACAATTCAAATCAACCGGATGAAATTCATGCAAACACGTCCGAATTTCATATAAAAAAGCCGGATTTTCATATAAACATGGCAGATTTTAGTACATTTACATCAACGTGCTAGTCCGACTCTGAAGGTATAATTAATACCTAATCTAAATTGCTACCCGTGGATTTGTCTCCCTCATGTACGGTAGCCCGGTCACCGGACTGCCAGAAGCCACGGAGGTATATGCTTCAGTGCAAAGGATGGCTCGCTCCCCACCACTCATCGGAGTGAAACCCCCAGCTGATGCTTCAGCGGGAGGAAAAGGCGGCGCCTCCGTTTCCGTGAAGCCCATGTGGGATTCACGAAGGTCCTCGAAAGAGAAGAACCGGGTAAGACACCGGCTGTGTACGCCAGTGTCACCTAGGCGGTGGCCTTCGTGGGACCCAAGCGATGGTGGACTCCCGTGTTCTACTTCTCCTCGATGATGGTGGCAGAAGCGGAGGCGCCGGCCACCGACTCGTCGCTTTCCGCGCACCCGGCTTTTGCCTCTGCCTGCATGGCGCGGTCGCAAGCACGTGAGACGCGGTCGCTGATGCGTCCATTTTGCATCATGCTTTTATATCAATATTTATTGCATTATGGGTTGTTACTACACATTATGTTACAATACTTATGCCGTTTCTCTCTTATTTTACAAGGTTTACATGAAGAGGGAGAATGCCGACAGCTGGAATTCTGGGCTGGAAAAGGAGCAAATATTAGCGATCTATTCTACGCAACTCCAAAAGTCCTGAAACTCCACGAAACTCAGTTTTGAAATATATTAAAAATATTGGGCGAAGAAAGCACCAGAGGGGGCCTACCAAGCAGCCACGAGGGTGGAGGGCGCACCCTACGCCCCTGGGTGCGCCCCCTGCCTCGTGGGCCATAAGGCAGGCCCCCGATGCCCATCTTATGCTATATGGTGTCTTTTGCCCTGGAAAAAATCATAAGGAATCTTTCGGGACGAAGCGCCGCCGTCTCGAGGCGGAACCAATCTAGGGCTCCGGCGGAGCTGTTCTGCCGGGGAAACATCCCTCCAGGAGTGGGAAATCGGCGCCATCGTCGTCACCATCGATCCTCTCATCGAGAGGGGGTCAATCTCCATCAACATCTTCACCAGCACCATCTCCTCTCAAACCCTAGTTCATCTCTTGTATCCGATCTTTATCTCAAAACCTCAGATTGGTACCTGTGCGTTGCTAGTAGTGTTGATTACTCCTTGTAGTTGATGCTAGTTGGTTTATTCAGTGGAAGATCATATGTTCAGATCCTTTACACATATTAATACCCCTCTGATTATGAACAAGCATATGATTTGTGAGTAGTTACGTTTGTTCCTGACGACATGGGAGAAGTCTTGCTATAAGTAGTCATGTGAATTTGCTATTCGTTTGATATTTTGATGAGATGTATGTTGTCTCTCCTCTAGTGGTGTTATGTGAACATTGACTACATGACACTTCACCATTGTTTGGTCCTAGAGGAAGGCATTGGGAAGTAATAAGTAGATGATGGGTTGCTAGAGTGACAAAAGCTTAAACCCTAGTTTATGCGTTTTTCGTAAGGGGCTGATTTGGATCCAGATGTTTCATGCTATGGTTAGGTTTACCTTAATACTTCTTTTGTAGTTGCGGATGCTTGCAATAGGGATTAATCATAAGTGGGATGCTTGTCCAAGAATGGGCAGTACCCAAGCACCGGTCCACCCACATATCAAATTATCAAAGTAACGAACGCGAATCATATGAGCATGATGAAAACTAGCTTGACGATAATTCTCATGTGCCCTCAGGAGCGCTTTTCTCTATATAAAAACTTGTCCAGGCTTGTCCTTTGCTACAAAAAGGATTGGACCACCTTGCTGCACCTTGTTTACTTTTGTTACTTGGTACCCGTTATGAATTATCTTATCACAAAACTATCTGTTACCGATAATTTCAGTGCTTGCAGAGAATACCTTACTGAAAACCGCTTGTCATTTCCTTCCGCTCCTTGTTGGGTTCGGCACTCTTACTTATCGAAAGGACTATGATAGATCCCCTATACTTGTGGGTCATCAAGACTCTTTTCTGGCGCCGTTGCCGGGGAGTGAAGCGCCTTTGGTAGGTGGAATTTGGTATGGAAACATTTATATAGTGTGCTGAAATTTACTATCATTTGTTACTATGGAAAATAATCCTTTGAGGGGCTTTTTCGGGGTATCTTCACCCCGACCAGAAGAGCAAAGAGTTGCTCCTCAACCTACTTAACATACTGAAAATATTCACTTTGAAATTCCTTCGGGTATGATAGAGAAACTGGTAGCTAATCCCTATACAGGAGATGGAACATTACATCCCGATATGCACCTAATCTATGTGGATGAAGTTTGTGGATTATTTAAGCTTGTTGGTATGCCTGAGGATGTTATCAAGAAGAAGGTCTTCCCTTTATATTTGAAGGGAAAGACATTGACATGGTTTAGGCTATGTGATGATATTAGATCATGGAACTACAACGATTGAAATTGGAATTTCATCAGAAGTTTTATCCTATGCATTTGGTTCATCGTGGTCGTAATTATATATAAAATTTTTGGCCCCGCGAAGGAGAAAATATCGCTCAAGCTTGGGGGAGGCTTAAGTCAATGTTATATTCACGCCCCAATCATGAGCTCTCAAGAGAAATTTTTATTCAAAATTTTTATGCTCGGCTTTCTCTCAATAATCGCTCCATGCTTGATGCTTCTTGTACTGGTTCTTTTATGATGAAGACTATTGAATTCAGATGCGATTTATTGGAAAGAATTAAACGCAACTCTGAATATTGGGAACTCGATGAAGGTAAGGAGTCAGGTATAACACCTAAGTTTGATTGTGTTAAATCTTTTATGGATACAGATGCTTTTCGTGAATTTAGCACTAAATATGGACTTGACTCTGAGATAGTAGCTTCTTTTTGTAAATCATTTGCTACTCATGTTGATCTCCCTATGGAGAATTGGTTTAAATATCATCCTCCCATTGAAGTAAAAGTAGTAGAACCTATTAAAGTTGAAGAAAAGACTATTACTTATAATGTTGATCCTATTGTTCCTACTGCTTATATTGAGAAACCACATTTCCATGTTAGAATAAAGGATCATGCTAAAGCTTCAACTTCGGTTTGTAAGAGTAATGCTAGAACACCTACACCCCCTGAGAAAATTAAAGTTGAATCTAGTATTGCTATGGTTAAAGATCTCTTACTAGATAATATTGATGGGCATGTTATTTATTTCTGCGATGAAGCTGCTAGAATTGCTACACCCAATACTAAAGGTAAACATAGATCTATTGTTGGCATGCCTGTTGTTCCTGTTAAAATAGGAGATCATTGTTATCATGGCTTATGTGATATGTGTGCTAGTGCGAGCGCAATACCTCATTCCTTATACAAAGAAGTTATGCATGATATTGCACCTGCTGAGATAGAAGATATTGATGTTACTATTAAGCTTGCCAATAGAGACACTATTTCACCAATTGGGATTGTTAGAGATGTTGAAGTCTTGTGTGGGAAAATAAAATATCCTACTGATTTTCTTGTTCTTGGTTCCCCACAAGATGACTTTTGTCCCATTATATTCGGTAGACCCTTCCTGAATACTATTAATGCTAAGATAGACTGCGAAAAAGATATTGTTACTGTTGGTTTAGGGGATATGTCTCATGATTTTAATTTTTCTAAATTTCGTAGACAACCCCATGATAAAGAATTGCCTAGTAAAGATGAAATTATTGATCATGCTTCTATTTCCGTGCCTCCTAATGATCCTTTAGAACAATATTTGCTCGACCATGAAAATGATATGTTTATGAATGAAAGAAGGGAAATAGATGAAGTATTTTTTAAACATGGACCTATTTTGAAACACAATTTGCCTGTTGAAATCCTAGGGGAACCTCCTCCACCCAAGGGAGACCCTGTGTTTGAGCTTAAACAATTACCTGATACTTTGAAATATGCTTATCTTGATGAAAAGAAGATATATACTGTTATTATTAGTGCTAACCTTTCAGAGCATGAAGAAGAGAAATTATTGAAAACTCTAAAGAAGCACCGTGCTGTTATTGGATATACTCTTGATGATCTTAAGGGCATTAGTCCCACTTTATGCCAGCATAAAATAAAATTGGAGAAATATGCTAAACCAGTTGTTGATCATCAACGAGGGTTAAATCCTAAAATGAAAGAAGTGGTAAGAAATGAAATACTAAAGCTTCTAGAGGCAGGTATAATTTATCCTGATGCCGATAGTCAGTGGGTAAGTCCTGTCCGTTGTGTCCCTAAGAAGGGAGGTATTACTATTGTTCCTAATGATAAAGATGAATTGATCCCACAAAGAACTGTTAGAGGTTATAGAATGGTAATTGATTTGCGCAAATTAAATAAAGCTACTAGAACAAATCATTACCCTCTACCTTTTATTGATCAAATGCTAGAAAGATTATCCAAACATACACATTTTTGCTTTCTAGATGGTTATTCTGGTTTCTCTCAAATACCTGTGTCAAAAGAGGATCAGGATAAAACCACTTTTACTTGCCCTTTAGGTACCTTTGCTTATAGATGTATGCTTTTTGGTTTATGCAATGCACCTGCTACCTTTCAAAGATGTATGACTGCTATATTCTCTCACTTTTGTGAAAAGATTGTTGAGGTTTTCATGGATGATTTCTCCGTGTATGGAACTTCTTTTGATGATTGCTTAAGCAACCTTGATCGAGTCTTGCAGAGATGTGAAGAAACTAATCTTGTCTTGAATTGGGAGAAGTGCCACTTTATGGTTAATGAAGGTATTGTCTTGGGGCATAAAATTTCTGAAAGAGGTATTGAAGTTGACAAAGCTAAAGTTGATGCTAATGAAAATATGTCGTGTCCTAAGGACATCAAAGGTATAAGAAGTTTCCTTGGTCATGCCGGTTTTTATAGGAGGTTCATTAAAGACTTCTCTAAAATTTCTAGGCCTCTGACTAATCTCTTACAAAAAGATGTCCCTTTTGTCTTTGATGATGATTGTGTAGAAGCATTTGAAATACTTAAGAAAGCCTTGATTTCTGCACCTATTGTTCAGCCACCTGATTGGAATTTACCCTTTGAAATTATGTGTGATGCTAGTGATTATGCTGTAGGTGCTATTCTAGGACAAAGAGTTGATAAGAAATTGAATGTTATCCAATATGCTAGTAAAACTCTAGACAGTGCCAAGAGAAATTATGCTACTACTGAAAAGGAATTTTTAGCAGTTGTGTTCGCTTGTGATAAGTTCAGACCTTATATTGTTGATTCCAAAGTAACTGTTCACACTGATCATGCTGCTATTAAATACCTTATGGAAAATAAAGATGCTAAACTTAGACTTATTAGATGGGTTCTCTTGCTACAAGAATTTGATTTGCATATCATTGATAGAAAGGTAGCTGAGAACCCCGTTGCAGACAACTTGTCTAGGTTAGAGAATGTTCTTCATGACCCACTACCTATTGATGATAGCTTTCTTGATGAACAATTAGTTGTCATAAATGCTTCTTGTACTGCTCCATGGTATGCTGACTATGCTAATTACATTGTTGCTAAATTTATACCACCTAGCTTCACATACTAGCAAAATAAAAAGGTTTTCTATGATTTAAGACATTACTTTTGGGATGACTCACACCTTTATAAAGAAGGAGTAGATGGTGTTATTAGACGTTGTGTACCTGAGCATGAACAGGAACAGATCCTACGCAAGTGTCACTCTGAGGCTTATGGAGGACATCACGCTGGAGATAGAACTACACATAAGGTATTGCAATCCGGTTTTTATTGGCCTACTCTCTTCAAAGATGCCCGTAAGTTTGTCTTGTCTTGTGATGAATGTCAAAGAATTGGTAATATTAGCAGACGTCAAGAAATGCATATGAACTATTCACTTGTTATTGAACCATTTGATGTTTGGGGCTTTGATTATATGGAACCTTTTCCTTCCTCTAATGGGTATACACATATTTTAGTTGATGTTGATTACGTTACTAAGTGGGTAGAAGCTATTCCAATTAGTAGTGCTGATCATAACACTTCTATTAAGAAGCTTAAAGAAGTTATTTTTCTGAGGTTTGGAGTCCCTAGATATTTAATGACTGATGGTGGTTCACGTTTTATTCATGGTGCTTTTCGTAAAATGTTTGCTAAGTATGATGTTAATTATAGAATTGCATCTCCATACCACCCACAGTCTAGTGGTCAAGTAGAATTGAGTAATAGAGAGATCAAATTAATTTTGCAAAAGACGGTTAATAGATCTAGAAAGAATTGGTCCAAGAAACTTGATGATGCATTATGGGCCTATAGAACTGCATATAAAAATCCTATGGGTATGTATCCGTATAAAATGGTTTATGGAAAAACATGTTACTTACCTCTCGAACTAGAACATAAGGCATATTGGGCTATTAAAGAGCTCAATTATGATTTCAAACTTGCCGGTAAGAAGAGGCTATTTGACATTAGCTCACTTGATGAATGGAGAACCTAGGCCTATGAAAATGTCAAATTGTTTAAAGAAAAAGTTAAAAGATGGCATGACAAAAGGATACAAAAGCGTGAGTTTAATGTAGGTGATTATGTTTTGCTATACAACTCTCGTTTAAGACTTTTTTTGCAGGAAAACTTCTGTAACGCCCCGAGACCGACGCTCCACATGCCTTCCTTGTATTCCGAGAGTCGTCGTGTGATTTGTTTTCTTTGTTGCATTCATCCTTGCATCATGTCATCATGCAACCCCTTTTTAAAACTCACCTAAATAAATTACGTAGATCGTTGATCTATTTAAATCGAGGGATATTCACATGGTGATTTCTCTTTAAAACATATTCAAAGTCTCCTACTAATATTAAGGAGCTATAATAAAATATTCCATTGATTTGGAATCACCAAAAAACAAACTTGCATTTTAATCTCTCTCATTTCCAACTATCCTAATCCTTGATCCTTCTCCTTTTATTCCAAATAAAGTGGTGGCGCTTCGAAATTATGTCAAGTAGCCACATTCCAAGCTTGAGCTTGACTCGAATTTATTTGATCCTTCAAATAAATTCAAACCTTTTCCTTTTTTTCTCCTGGTCCAACCAAATCTCCTTCTCTGTCATTTCTTTTCTCTGTTTGTCATCAGCCCACAAACCAGGCCGGCCCAGCCATCCTCGCAACCAGTCGTCACGGCCCATTAACCCAGCCAGCCCACCTAAACTGATAACCCTAGCCGATCGAGAGCCCCAGCCCCGATCGATCCCCTCCTCTTGATCTCTTCCTCTTGTTCCCTCTGCCCGCCGCCAGGCACCCACGCGCTGCACCCTCGTATCGACCCCATGCGCCTCGCCGCGCCTTCTTCTGCTGCCGGCCATCCCCATGGCCTCGACGAACCCCGAGCTCCAGCTCTGCGGCGACTCCCTTGTCCCCGCCATCCTTCTCCTCCGTCGGGGCCTCTTTCTTCGAGCACCCCGAGCCGCTCCTTCCGCCGCCATGGCCTCGTGCCTCCCCTCGACCACCAGAGCCCGCTGCTGCCACCACCGGATCTGGGTGGGCCTCACCAGGGTCCTCCCCTGCTGCCACCTTGGTCCCTGCCGGAGCTCCTCTGCCCGTCATAGATAGGAGCTGGAGCTCCTTGCCGTATCGCTGTCGTGCCCTGTCGCTCGCCTGACCGCGACCACCATCTTGCTCCGTCGCTCGCCTCCCCTGCAACCTCGCGTCATCCCGCTGCCCGTCCTCGCTGGCGCGCCCGACCTCTTCACCCTGTTGCTTCCCCGCTGCTCCTCCTCATGCCTCATTCTGGCGTCGTCCGCGACTTCCGACGACCACATGTGCCAACTTCCACCATCTCCCTGGTCAAGTTGACACCAGGGCCAACCCGAAGCTCTCCTCTGCATCGTCATCAACCGCAGTTGCAGGTCCGGCAGACCCGTGCCCGCCATGGCCATCCTCACGCCCTTGCTTCCTCTCCAACGGCCTTTCGTGGCTACAACCACCTTTGCGTCCAAGTCCCTGCTTCGCGCCCCTGTTGCTGTTGACGCCAAGTCCAACAGTCACCGAGCGTGGAATTCGCCAAGTACCACTACCAATGCCTCTGGATTCGCCAAGCACACCGGCTCTGTGGATTTCGGCAAGTCCCTCGACGACCGGCGCTTAGTACCACTACGTTTGCCATGTACATTTACACCAAGACCGGACTGACAAGTACCCCGACAGCGTGTGTACCTCTACCGTCGACCTCGGATACGTCAAGTTCCTCTCCAAAACATGAACCACTACCATCGGCGTGTACCACTACTTCTACTACCGTCGCCGTGTACCACTACTTCCACAACATGTCGTGTACGACTACCGTCGCTCGGATTCGACAAGACAACATGTACCACTACCGTCACCAAGTACGACTACCGCATGGTTACGCCAAGTTCATCTAAGAAACATGTACAACTACTTCCACTACGACCCACGAGTACCACTACTTCCCTCGATGACTCGAACCACTCCGAAAACGCACGCTTCAAAGGTATAATCCCGAGATGATCACCCGTGGACCGAATGCATGTGTTGTATGAGATGCTCGTGTTTGCACCGTGATCGAATTGTCGCTTGCGATGCCACTCTTTGCCATGCCACCGACATGTGGGAACCCGGTATCCGGGATCACCCCACCTTCTTTTTCATGTTCCGTACGTCCACACTTTCTTTTGCACCGACATCTTGACGAGTTGTCGGATCATCGAAATGTTGCCGTGGCATCATTTTCGGATTTGTTGCCGTGGCACCCATTTTGTTCCGCCATGGTGACTAAATGCTTCATAACATGCTCATGTCAACATTTTCATAAAACTGCATAAAACTTGCATATGTCATCTGCATCATGATAACAACAATTAAAATGTTTAAAATTGTTGTTACTTTAAATTGCTAAATGACATGAGGATTTTCCGGAATTGTTGTTTGTTGTTTCCGGCCTCACTTAAACTTGCCTAAATAGTTAGTTTAATTATGCTTCACCTCTTGCCATGTTTAACAACATTTAATATTGTTTGGTAGCTTAAACGAGATTAAACTATATATGTCAATGTGGTGTTTTGTCAATATGCAACTCGTTGCATATTGAGCTCCACTTAACTTGTAGTATTGTTTGTTGCACTTTGCCATGCCATGCCTCAGTAAACCGGACATGCATCATACTTGATTGTGCATCATGCCATGCTTATGTGATGGTTGTTTACCATGTTGTTTGCTTCTTTCCGGTTTGCTTCTCTCGTTATCTTCGGTTTTGTCCTGGAGTTGTGAGGATTCGTTCGACTACGTCCGTTTGTCTTCTTCATGGACTCGTTCTTCTTCCTTGCGGGATCTCAGGCAAGATGACCATTACCCTTGATATCACTTCTATCTTTGCTTGATAGTTGCTTCGTTCTATCGCTGCGCTATGCTACCTATCACTTGTTTACCATGCCTCCCAAATTGCCATGTCAGCCTCTAACCTTTTCACCCTTCCTAGCAAACCGCTGCTTGGCTATGTTACCTCTTTGCTCAGCCCCTCTTATAGCGTTGTTAGTTGCCGGTGAAGTTGAAGATTGCTCCATGTTGGATAGGATTATGTTGGGATATGACAATATCTCTTATTTAAATTAATGTATCTATATACTTGGTAAAGGGTGGAAGACTCGGCCTTATGCCTGGTGTTTTGTTCCACTCTTGCCGTCCTAGTTTCCGTCATACCGGTGTTATGTTCCTTGATTTTGCGTTCCTTACGTGGCTGGGTGATTTATGGGACCCCCTTGACAGTTTGCTTTGAATAAAACTCCTCCAGCAAGGCCCAACCTTGGTTTTAACATTTGCCACCTAAGCCTTTTTCCCTTGGGTTCTGTAGACTCAAGGGTCATCTTTATTTACCCCCCGGGCCAGTGCTCCTCCGGGTGCTGGTCCAAACCGAGCGATGTCCGGCGCCCCCTGGGCAACCAGGGTCTATGCCAACCCGACGTCTGGTTCATCCGGTGTGCCCTGAGAACAAGATACGTGCGACTCCTATCGGGATTTGTCGGCACATCGGGCGGCTTTGCTGGTCTTGTTTTACCATTGTCGAAATGTCTTGTAAACCGGGATTCCGAGTCTGATCGGGTCTTCCTGGGAGAAGGAATATCCTTCGTTGACCGTGAGAGCTTGTGATGGGCTAAGTTGGGACACCCCTGCAGGGTATAAACTTTCGAAAGCCGTGCCGCGGTTATGCGGCAGATGGGAATTTGTTAATATCCGGTTGTAGATAACTTGACATTTGACTTAATTAAAACGCATCAACCGCGTGTGTAGCCGTGATGGTCTCTTTTCAGCGGAGTCCGGGAAGTGAACACGGTTTTGGGTTATGTTTGACGTAAGTAGGAGTTCAGGATCACTTCTTGATCATTGCTAGCTTCACGACCATTCCGTTTGCTTCTCTTCTCGCTCTTATTTGCGTATGTTAGCCACCATATCATGCTTAGTCGCTGCTGCAACCTCACCACTTTACCCCTTCCTACCCATAAGCTTAAATAGTCTTGATCTCGCGGGTTTTGAGACTGCTGAGTCCTCGTGACTCACCAGATACTATCACAAAGTTGCAGGTCCCGATGATACCAGTGCAGGTGATGCAACCGAGGTCAGATGGGAGTTCAACAAAGATCTTGGTCGTTGCTATGTTTCATTTCATGTTGATCAGTAGTGGAGCCCAGTTGGGACGATCGGGGATCTAGCAGTTGGGCTATCTTCTTTTCTTTTGGCTTCGTCCGTAGTCGGACTATGTGTGTGCTCTGAATGATGTATGAATTATATGTTCATTGTGTGAAGTGGCGATTGTAAGCCAACTCTTTATCCCATTCTTATTCATTACATGGGATTGCGTGAAGATGACCCTTATTGCGACAAAACCACAATGCGGTTATGCCTCTAAGTCGTGCTTCGACACGTGGGAGATATAGCCGCATCATGGGTGTTACAAGTTGGTTATCAGAGCCATCCCCGACTTAGGAGACCCCTGCTTGATCGAATCGCTGACGTTGTTGAGTCTAGAAAAAAAGAGTTTTGAGTCTTAGGATTATATATATCGGAGAGTAGGATTCTTTTTACTCCTCAGCCCTTCGTCGCTCTGGTGAGGCCTCCTGACGTAGATGTTTTGTCTTTCCTTGCCTCAAATTTCACTATTTTTTTAGGATCACGCGGGCATCTTGGGATCGTTCCAATATTCTTATGATGAGAACATTGTTCTTGGTGCCTCCTGACATTTAGGGGTTGTGGCAGTGTCCCGGGGAGTTGAGCTCCGAGGTGTTGTCATCATAATTTTATCGTTGCAGTTCTGGAATACCTGAGTTTTGCCGACATCGAAAATCTCTTTTATGCAGTTGTTGGTGAGATAACCTCGACACCACCCAGTACTGGAGCGGGAGTTCGGGAGTATTGCCATAACTCGTATAACGGATGCTTTTCGAAGGTTGAGGTACACGATTTCAGGTTTCTTGGTTATGTGTTGACGGATGGATACAACTTGGATGTAGGTATTGTTAGTTTTGGGTGAGATATATATTGCTTCCCCTGTATCCCCAACACCAGATTGCATAACCAGAAAGTTTCGGGAGTTTTATAGGTGGGAATTCAAGTAGCTCTAGTTTTTTTCTTTCCGATAGATGCATGATATGAGATTGGGGTTCGACGTCTAGTGGTCCGCCTATCCACGGTCGTTTTTACAGTGGTCTCGTTGTGTCTTAAAGAACCCTTGGCTATGCTGGTTCGGGGACGCTTCGTATGTCATGTGCACTGCCTTGTACATGGTGGTGCTGTACAATCGAGCCCGTGTGGGCCCCACCACGAAAACTTCGGACGAAATCTCTATCATATGTTTGTTCCAGCTTATTCTGCAAGCCAAATCCTTTGTTTTGTTTTATTTGTGGTATTCGAGTTACTTCGAAGTCAAATGTTGAATCCATACCTTTCCTAAATGGTTTTCTCATATTGCTATGTGAATACTAATCCTTCTTGATCATCGAGGTCGTCATGTTAATTCTTTTCTAACCGGTGCGCTTCTCTTCGAGATGATCCCATCATTCTCCCCATTCGCAAGATCAATTCTAAGTTTTCTCAACGGTGTTTGTTTCATCTATCCCAAGTTGCCTGTGTTTTCCCGTCCTCCCACCCTTAACTTCAAGGACTCAGATTTCTTAATCGGGTATCCATTTTATTGATGGGAAGTCTCTCCATTCTTTTCCGTCAATGTTTTTATCCGGTGATTCTCAGGAAGATACTAACGGAGCTTCAAGTTCATCATTCTTCATTCTTTTCTTCTCCGATGGATTCAATTCAAGCTTTGTCGATCATATCCTTTCCTCGTTTCAAATGCTTTCTTATGCCAGTGCACCTCTCAATCACTCACCTCTTGCTATTCATTTCTTCCGGAGTTCTTAAGATTATCTCAGAAGATTCAAGTTTCTATTCTTAGTCCTTTCTAGCTATTTCGAGGTTGTTATCTCATTCAAGCCATTTAATTTAACCGTTGCAATCTCCCTTTCAAGTAATCATTTCAACGGTGTTTCTCTTGAGTGGGCCCTAACCCACAGGTCTTTTCCCAGGATCTTACCCGACTCTTCTAATTATCAGGATCAATTCTCAAATTCATTTCCAAGTTTGACGTAAGAATGAATTTTCATCAGTCAAATGTCTCTCTCCAAGATCGATCTCAATTTTTTTTTCATTATTGGCTCAACCTTTTTGTTTTTCATTCTCCCGGAGTATCTCAACAATTCATGGTGGTGTTTCTCGTCGTCATTCTCGGATTTTGAAGAGCGAAGAAGAGTTCCTCTTAAATCCTTACCCATTCTCTTCATGATTCGTGGTTCTAGCTTCATGCCATCCTCATAACTGTTTTCAATTGTGCGAATTCTTTTCTTACCATCCGGAGCATTTCATGAGTTGTTTCCATTTCTTTCCTTCGAAAGCCATCATGTCATAATTCTTCATTCTCACCGTGTAGTTATCGTTATCCAATTCTTCCGGTGCATCGTTCAAATACCCTCTAGTCAGCTCATGATCTCTTTGTTCTCT
This sequence comes from Triticum aestivum, assembly GCF_018294505.1. Taxonomy (NCBI): domain Eukaryota; kingdom Viridiplantae; phylum Streptophyta; class Magnoliopsida; order Poales; family Poaceae; genus Triticum; species Triticum aestivum. Next base: position 657,860,212 of record NC_057801.1, read on the forward strand.
TGTATCTAAATCCCCTTAAGTATCTTCATTCGTTTTCCAATTCTTCCCGGTGAATTGTGCCTTTGGTACATTCATTTTGAATTCTTACGGTGGTTTGTTCAAGATTTCACTTCCCTCGTTATCATATCAATTCATTCGTTGTTTCCAAATCCCACCGGTGGTTCCATCAATACCTTCTCAAGTTTACGCTATATCTCTCTTAATCCTTTCTATGAGAATAAGTAGTATGCCAAATCCGTTGCTTGTCATCAATTTAAATTGGTGAAGGATACGCATAACATAATTCTTATTATTGTTTTCATCCAGGTAATCTAGTTTCTTCTTTCCAGAGTTGTTCATCATGTCACATTTCTCGGTTTGAGATGCTTCATCTTTTCTTTTCTGGAGTTAAAAGTTTTTCCGCATTATCTTGTCGCGAAGCTCCATCTAAATCATCGCAAGGCTTCACTTTGTGTTTTCAACTTTCCTTTCGTTTTATCATCCTTTTATTACCGGAGTTCTTCATGGAGGCTCTACATGGTGGTTCGTCAAGGATTATTTTCATTCTTCAATTGTTCTTCAAGATTTCTCTCGAAGTTACAACCCGCCAAGCTATACTCAAAAATTAAACATGGTGCTCAACACATGTTTTTTTTGAGGCGTTCAAGCATTCTTCATCTTGCATTCTGAAGTGCAATTCCTTCTATCTTATCTTTCGCGATGGTGTTATGTCATTCTTGATAATCTTCCTTCGTGTTTCAGGATTCACAAGTTTTCAAGAGTGACATATTTAAATCCATCATTTTCTGTTCGTTCAAGAGATCTTTTCAATCAATCAATCTTTTGTTGGAGTTATATTGGGTTATTCTTCACCTACAGCCTTCCCTAAGGAATGTTGCTATTTGTGGTGCTTATCAATGATCCAAGTTTTCTCCTATCCTCTCGGCGAAAGCAGTTTTCATCTCTTCGTTGATCTCAAGCAAGCAATTGTTTCAGTTAGTGGCCGGTTGTCACCTCATAATTTTGAGATGTTTTCCATAAGCCCACTACAAGCTTATTCGTTTCGTTGTTGGTTTTTCCCAACAACCCCGTTGTAACCTTCTTGGAAGGGTGCTTTCCAAGCTCATTTGTGGCAGAAGTTGGCATTTTCTTCTCCATTATGTTATTCCAATGATCAATCTTCTATTCTTTCTTCCGAAGGCTTTGTGATGTTGCTCTCTTCACTAATCATCTTGTTTTGTCAAGATCATGTTATTTTCCTTGCTTATCCATTTAACTGGAGTGTTGTGTTCTCATTCAAGTTCTTTCATCTTATCAAGTTTTGCCTCCCTTCTCAACCGGCGTGCTGTCTGAAATCCTTCTTACCCCTTGTGCCATTCTTTCAATAGTTCCGGAGGCAGTATGTTGTTGATTTCATCAGGTATCATCCCATCTTCTCAAGTTCATGTTCAATTCCTTCCATTTACAGTCGGAGTGCTGCCAAAATTATATCATTCTTATTCATTCTTATCTCGTTTCAACCTGAGTGGTTTCAATTCCTTCTTATCCATTGTACTCGGCATTCATAGCTTTGCAACCTCCAAGGTTCACATGGTGTTCCTTGTTTCTATTTTCTACCGTAGTGCTCTCAATTGTGTTCAACTACGTTGTGTTCTTTCTTTCAACTTTTCAACTTTTCAACCTCTCAAGGTTCTTTGGTTTCACTCTTTTGTCGAAGAAGCAACTTAGTTTTACCTCTTCTCTTCCTCTTCCGTTTCTCTCCGGTGCCATCCTAGATCTCGGGACGAGATCCTCTCGTAGTGGAGGAGTGTTGTAACGCCCCGAGACCCACGCTCCAGATGCCTTCCTTGTATTCCGAGAGTCGTCGTGTGATTTGTTTTGTTCGTTGCATTCATCCTTGCATCATGTGCATTGCATCATGTCATCATGCAATCCCTTTTTAAAACTCACCTAAATAAATTACGTAGATCGTTGATCTATTTAAATCGAGGGATATTCACATGGTGATTTCTCTTTAAAACATATTCAAAGTCTCCTACTAATATTAGGGAGCTATAATAAAATATTCCATTGATTTGGAATCACCAAAAAACAAACTTGCATTTTAATCTCTCTCGTTTCCAACTATCCTAATCCTTGATCCTTCTCCTTTTATTCCAAATCAAGTGGTGGCGCTTCGAAATTATGTCAAGTAGCCACATTCCAAGCTTGAGCTCGACTCGAATTTATTTGATCCTTCAAATAAATTTAAACCTTTTCCTTTTTTTCTCCTAGTCCAACCAAATCTCCTTCTCTGTCATTTCTTTTCTCTGTTTGTCATCAGCCCACAAACCAGGCCGGCCCAGCCATCCTTGCAACCAGTCATCACGGCCCATTAACCCAGCCAGCCCACCTAAACCGATAACCCTAGCCAATCGAGAGCCCCAGCCCCGATCGATCCCCTCCTCTTGATCTCTTCCTCTCGTTCCCTCTGCCCGCCGCCAGGCACCCACGCGCTGCACCCTCGTCTCGACCCCATGCGCCTCGCCGCGCCTTCTTCTGCTGCCGGCCATCCCCATGGCCTCGAGGAACCCCGAGCTCCACCTCTGCGGCGACACTCTTGTCCCCACCATCCTTCTCCTCCGTCGGGGCCTCTTCCTTCGAGCACCCAGAACCGCCCCTTCCACCGCCATGGCCTCGTGCCTCCCCGTCGACCACCAGAGCCCGCTGCTGCCACCACCGGATCTGGGTGGGCCTCACCAGGGTCCTCCCCTGTCGCCGCCTTGGTCCCTGCCGGAGCTCCTCTGCCCATCATAGACAGGAGCTAGAGCTCCTTGCCGCATCGCTGCCGTGCCCCGTCGCTCGCCTGACCGCGACCACCACCTTGCTTCGTCGCCCGCCTCCCCTGCGACCTCGCATCATCCCGCTGCCCGTCCTCGCCGGCGCGCCCGACCTCTTCACCCCGTTGCTTCCCCGCTCCTCCTCCTCATGCCTCGTTCTAGCGCCGTCCGCGACGTCCGACGACCACATGCGCCAACCTCCACCATCTCCCTGGTCAAGTTGACGCCAGGGCCAACCCAAAGCTCTCCTCTGCGTCATCATCAGCCGCAGTTGCAGGTCCGGCAGACCCGTGCCCGCCATGGCCCTCCTCGCGCCCGTGCTTCCTCTCCAACAGCCTTTCATGGCTACAACCACCTTTGCGGCCAAATCCCTGCTTCGCGCCCCTGTTGCTGTTGACGCCAAGTCCAACAGTCACCGAGCGTGGAATTCGCCAAGTACCACTACCAATGCCTCTGGATTCGCCAAGAACACCGGCTCTGTGGATTTCGGCAAGTCCCTCGACGACCGACGCTTAGTACCACTACGTTTGCCATGTACATTTACACCAAGACCGGACCGACAAGTACCCCGACAGCGTGTGTACCTCTACCGTCGACCTCGGATACGTCAAGTTCCTCTCCAAAACATGAACCACTACCATCGGCGTGTACCACTACTTCTACTACCGTCGCCGTGTACCACTACTTCCACAACATGTCGTGTACGACTACCGTCACTCGGATTCGACAAGACAACACGTACCACTACCGTCGCCAAGTACGACTACCACACGGTTAAGCCAAGTTCATCTATGAAACGTGTACAACTACTTCCACTACGACCCACGAGTACCACTACTTCCCTCCACGACTCGAACCGCTCCGAAAACGCATGCTTCGAAGGTATAATCCCGAGATGATCACCCGTGGACCGAATGCATGTGTTGTATGAGATGCTCGTGTTTGCACCGTGATCGAATTGTCGCTTGCGATGCCACTCTTTTGCCATGCCACCGACACGTGGGAACCCGGTATCCGGGATCACCCCACCTTCTTTTGTATGTTCCGTACGTCCACTCTTTCTTTTGCACCGACATCTCGACGAGTTGTCGGATCATCGAAATGTTGCCGTGGCATCATTTTCGGATTCATTTCCGTGGCACCCGTTTTGTTCCGCCATGGTGACCAAATGCTTCATAACATGCTCATGTCAACATTTTCATAAAACTGCATAAAACTTGCATATGTCATCTGCATCATGATAACAACAATTAAAATGTTTAAAATTGTTGTTACTTTAAATTGCTAAATGACATGAGGATTTTCCGGAATTGTTGTTTGTTGTTTCCGGCCTCACTTAAACTTGCCTAAATAGTTAGTTTAATTATGCTTCACCTATTGCCATGTTTAACAACATTTAAGATTGTTTGGTAGCTTAAACAAGATTAAACTATATATGTCAATGTGGTGTCTTGTCAATATGCAACTCGTTGCATATTGAGCTCCACTTAACTTGTAGTATAGTTTGTTGCACTTTGCCATGCCATGCCTCATTAAACCGGACATGCATCATACTTGATTGTGCATCATGCCATGCTTATGTGATGGTTGTTTACCATGTTGTTTGCTTCTTTCTGGTTTGCTTCTCTCGTTAGCTTCTGTTTTGTCCCGGAGTTCTGAGGATTCGTTCGACTACGTCCGTTTGTCTTCTTCATGGACTCGTTCTTCTTCCTTGCGGGATCTCAGGAAAGATGACCATTACCCTTGATATCACTTCTATCTTTACTTGATAGTTGCTTCGTTCTATCGCTGTGCTGCGCTACCTATCACTTGTTTACCATGCCTCCCAAATTGCCATGTCACCCTCTAACCTTTTCACCCTTCCTAGCAAACCGTTGCTTGGCTATGTTACCGCTTTGCTCAGCCCCTCTTATAGCGTTGTTAGTTGCAGGTGAAGTTGAAGATTGCTCCATGTTGGATAGGATTATGTTGGGATATCACAACATCTCTTATTTAAATTAATGCATCTATATACTTGGTAAAGGGTGGAAGACTCGGCCTTATGCCTGGTGTTTTGTTCCACTCTTGCCGTCCTAGTTTTCGTCATACCGGTGTTATGTTCCTTGATTTTGCATTCCTTACGCGGTTGGGTGATTTATGGGACCCCCTTGACAGTTCGCTTTGAATAAAACTCCTCCAGCAAGGCCCAACCTTGGTTTTAGCATTTGCCACCTAAGCCTTTTTCCCTTGGGTTCTGCAGACTCAAGGGTCATCTTTATTTACCCCCCGGGCCAGTGCTCCTCCGGGTGCTGGTCCAAACCGAGCGATGTCTGGCGCCCCCTGGGCAACCAGGGTCTATGCCAACCCGACGTTTGGCTCATCCGGTGTGCCCCGAGAAGGAGATACGTGCGACTCCTATCGGGATTTGTCGGCACATCGGGCGGCTTTGCTGGTCTTGTTTTACCATTGTCGAAATGTCTTGTAAACCGGGATTCCGAGTCTGATCGGGTCTTCCTGGGAGAAGGAATATCCTTCGTTGACCGTGAGACCTTGTGATGGGCTAAGTTGGGACACCCCTGCAGGGTATAAACTTTCGAAAGCCGTGCCCGCGGTTATGCGGCAGATGGGAATTTGTTAATATCCGGTTGTAGATAACTTGACATTTGACTTAATTAAAACGCATCAACCGCGTGTGTACCGTGATGGTCTCTTTTCGGCGGAGTCCGGGAAGTGAACACAGTTTTGGGTTATGTTTGACGTAAGTAGGAGTTCAGGATCACTTCTTGATCATTGCTAGCTTCACGACCGTTTTGTTTGCTTCTCTTCTCGCTCTTATTTGCGTATGTTAGCCATCATATCATGCTTACTCGCTGCTGCAACCTCACCACTTTACCCCTTCCTACCCATAAGCTTAAATAGTCTTGATCTCACGGGTTTTGAGATTGCTGAGTCCTCGTGACTCACCAGATACTATCACACAGTTGCAGGTCCCGATGATACCAGTGTAGGTGATGTAACTGAGCTCAGATGGGAGTTCAACGAAGATCTTGGTCGTTTCTATGTTTCGTTTCATGTTGATCAGTAGTGGAGCCCAGTTGGGATGATCGGGGATCTAGCAGTTGGGTTATCTTCTTTTCTTTTGGCTTCGTCCGTAGTCGGACTATGTGTGTGCTCTGAATGATGTATGAATTATATGTTCATTGTGTGAAGTGGCGATTGTAAGCCAACTCTTTATCCCATTCTTATTCATTACAGGGGATTGTGTGAAGATGACCCTTCTTGCGACAAAACCACAATGCGGTTATGCCTCTAAGTCGTGCTTCGACACGTGGGAGATATAGCCGCATCATGGGTGTTACAACTTCTCTCTAAATGGGAAGGTCCTTACGTTGTCGAGGAGGTCTATCGTTCCGGTGCCATAAAAATCAACAACGTCGAAGGCACAAATCCGAAGGTGGTGAACGGTCAAAGAATCAAATATTATATCTCAGGTAATCCCATAAATGTTGAAACCAATGTTATTGACACCATAACCCCGGAGGAGTACATAAGGTACACCTTCCAGAACGTTTTAGACTCCGAAAAGGAATAGGTATGTGGTACGGTAAGTAAACCGACTCCAAAACTGCTAAAATAGCAATTTTTCTCCGTTTTGGAATATTTTAAAAATTACGAAATTAAGAGTAGTCCGAAGGAGACATGGGGCATCCACGAGGATGGAGGGCGCGCCCTACCCCCTGGGCGCCCCCTGCCTCGTTGACACCTCGTGTGCCCTCCTTACTCCGTTTTCTTGCACGATACTTATTTTGGTCGGTTAAAATTCATTATATAATCTCCCGAAGGTTTTGACCACCGTACCACGATGAAATCCTTTATTTTTGTTTTGAGCTGTTTTCCGCGAGAGTTTCTCAAGGTGAGGCATCATGTCGTCCCCCTCCTCCAACAACGTGGGCGACGATGCTTGGCTAATGAAGATAGAGACGAAGCGAGAAGAAATCGAGGAAATCAAGGAAGGTGACAAGATCAAGGAAGCCACAGAGGAGCAAGTCCCGATAGTAGAAGAAGGAGACTTCTTTCAACCTTACTACAATCATCTCACCTCTACTGAAATTGAAGCTTTCAAGATGATTGAGCTAGTTCGCATACAAAACAAGTATCTCATAGGTGAAAATATTTTGTTACAAGAGCATATCACCGCACTCAAGGGCATTGTACGCAAGTTGGAGGATCTCCTACATTCGATGTGCAACACCCTGACATCAACAACTCCATCATCACCACCTTCGAAGAAAGAGACATAAATACATGGGTATGGGCACTCCCCATAGCAACTGCCAAGCTTGGGGGAGGTGCCCCGGTATCGTATCACCATCACACTTCTATCTTTACTGTTTTTCTTAGTTTGATCCTTTTGGTTATATCTTGATCTAGTAGAATAAAGTTTTAGTATGATCTAGCTTTGCTTTTGGTGTTGATCCCTATCTATGTAATCGAGTCCATGAGTTATATATAATAAAAATTAGTTTTGAGTTGAGGGCTTTGCTATCTTGTTATGATCTTGAGAGAAATGAAAAGAAAGAATAAAAAGAAAATAAAATATCATATTGATCTTATGGAGAGTAATGACTTCACATATAAAGAGTATGATGAATAAACGTTGTTGAGAGTTGACAAACATAGTTTTGGTCATCGTTGCAATTAATAAGAAGTAATAAAGAAAGAGAGGTTTTCACATATAAATATACTATCCTGGACATCTTTTATGATTGTGGGCACTCATTAAAATATGACATGCTAAAAATTTGATGTTGGACAAGGAAGACAACGTAATGGGTTATGTTTTTTTATACTCGAAAAGTTATATTGTCATGGATCACCCAACATGTTGAGCTTGCCTTTCCCCCTCATGCTAGCGAAATTCTTTGCACCAAGTAGAGATACTACTTGTGCTTCCAAATATCCCTAAACCCAGTTTTGCCATGGGAGTCCACCATACCTACCTATGAATTGAGTAAGATTCTTTAAGTAAATTGTCATCGGTGCAATCAATAAAAATTGCTCTCTAAATATGTATGATCTATTAGTGTGGAGAAAATAAGCTTTATACGAGCTTGTGATATGGAAGAAATAAAAGCGATGGATTGCATAATAAAGGTCCTTATCACAAGTGGCAATATAAAGTGACGTTCTTTTGCATTAAGATTTTGTGCATCCAACCATAAAAGCGCATGACAACCTCTGCTTCCCTCTGCAAAGGGCCTATCTTTTATTTTTACCTTCTACCCTATTAACAAGAGTCATGGTGATTTTCACCTTTCCTTTTTACACTTTATCCTTGGCAAGCACTGTGTGTTGGAAAGATCCTGATGTATATATCCACTCGGATGTAGGTTTTCATAAAGTATTATTGTTGAAATTATCCTTGAGGTAAAAGGTTGGGAGGCGAAACTATAAGCCCCTATCTTTCTCTATGTCCGATTGAAACTTCATACCCATAAGTATCGCGTGAGTTTTAGCATTGTGAAAGACTAAATGATAGTTGAGTATGTGGACTTGCTGAAAAGCTCTTATTTTGACTCTTTCCGATGTTATGATAAATTGCAATTGCTTCAATGACTGAGATCATCGTTTGTTAGTTTTCAATGAAGTTTCCGATTCATACTTTACATTGTGAATAGATTGTTACTTTAGCATAAGAAATCATATGACAATATATATGTTGCTGTTCTAAGAATGATCACGATGCCATCATATCGGTATTTTATTTTATCGACACCTCTATCTCTAAACATGTGGACATATTTTTTGATAGCGGCTTTCGCTTGAGGGCAATCGAGGTCTAAGCTGGGGGGAGTTGATACGTCCATTTTGCATCATACTTTTATATCAATATTTATTGCATTATGGGATGTTACTATACATTATGTTACACTACTTATGCCTTTTCTCTCTTATTTTACAAGTTTACATGAAGAGGGAGAATGCCGGCAGCTGGAATTCTAGGATGGAAAAGGAGCAAATATTAGAGGCCTATTCTGCACAACTCCAAAAGTCCTGAAACTCTACGAAAGTCAGTTTTGGAATATATTAAAAATGTTGGATGAAGAAAGCACCAGAGGCGGGCCACCTAGCAGCCACGAGGGTGGAGGGCACGCCCTACCCCCGTGGGCGCGCCCCCTGCCTCATGGGCCACCAGGCAGGCCCCCGATGCCCATCTTCTACTATATGGTGTCTTTTGGCCTGGAAAAAATCATAAGGAAGCGCCGCCGTCTTGAGGCGGAACCTTGGCGGAACCAATCTAGGGCTCCGACGGAGCTGTTCGGCCGGGGAAACATCCCTTCGAGAGGGGGAAATCATCGACATCATCATCACCATCAATCCTCTCATCGAGAGGGGGTCAATCTCCATCAACATCTTCACCAACACCATCTCCTCTCAAACCCTAGTTCTTCTCTTGTATCCGATCTTTGTCTCAAAACCTCAGATTGGTACCTGTGGGTTGCTAGTAGTGTTGATTACTCCTTGTCGTTGATGTTAGTTGGTTTATTCGGTGGAAGATCATATGTTCAGATCCTTTATGCACATTAATACCCCTCTGATTATGAACATGAATATGATTTGTGAGTAGTTACATTTGTTCCTAGGACATGGGAGAAGTCATGTTATAAGTAGTCATGTGAATTTGGTATTCGTTCGATATTTTGATGAGATGCATGTTGTCTTTCCTCTAGTGGTGTTATGTGAATGTCGACTACATGACGCTTCAGCATTGTTTGGGCCTAGGGGAAGGCATTGAGAAGTAATAAGTAGATGATGGGTTGCTAGAGTGACAGAAGTTTAAACCCTAGTGTATGGGTTGCTTCGTAAGGGGCTGATTTGGATCCATATGTTTCATGCTATGGTTAGGTTTACCTTAATTCTTTTTTCATAATTGCGGATGCTTGCGAGAGGGGTTAATCATAAGTGGGATGCTTGTCCAAGAAAGGGCAGTACCCAAGCACCGGTCCACCCACATATCAAATTATGAAAGTAACGAATGTGAATCATTTGAGCATGATGAAAACTAGCTTGACAGAAATTCCCATGTGTCCTGGGAGCGCTTTGCTTTATATAAGAGTTTGTCCAGGCTTGTCCTTTGCTACAAAAAGGATTGGGCCATCTTGCTGCACCTTATTTACTTTTATTACTTGTTACCCGTTACAAATTACCTTATACAAAACTATCTGTTACCAATAATTTCAGTGCTTGCAGAGAATACCTTACTAAAAACTGCTTGTCATTTCCTTCTTTTTCTCGTTGGGTTCAATACTCTTACTTATCGAAAGGACTATGATAGATCCCCTATACTTATGGGTCATCAGCCGCAAACACGGGGTGAGGTCGTCGACGACAGCGATGACGCCAGTGCCACTGTATTCCCTGCCATGCATGCGTGGAGCAACTGACCACTCCTCATCGAGTGGGCTTGGAGCGGCGAGTTGCTGAACCACGCGGTGGCTTGGTCCGGCAACTTGCTCTGTCGGGTGAGGTGCGGGAGGAGGAGTAGCGAGTTGACTCGCTCGTATCCGGTGGGCTACCCAGCCGGCTTGTATGTCGGAGAACTACTCTCCGGAAGCCACCGAAAGAGTGGTGGAGGAGGAGATTGGGGGAGCGGCGGAGGGGTGTGGTTCTTGCCCGGCGTTTGCCCACGTTTAAATAGAGGGCGGATGGTAGGAGCTTGTCTAACGTTGTGTTTAATGCCGGCCCGCTTATGAACGGATGTGTGGCTAGAGTAGGTTTCTCGGCTTCCATGCGGGGTTAATGGGGATGTATGAATGCGGCGCCCTCGGCCGATGCACCGCTTCAATGGCGAAGGGATGATGTGGCACCTAGTTGCTTGGCAACTAGGTGCCGAACAATGCACACTATGAGAGGGACATAAATTTGAGGCCACCTGAACTTTGGACCAAACAGCTCAAGCGAACTCGGAAAAGAGATATTTGGTCGATTCAATGTGATCACAAAGATAAATATTTTAATTCTTCGACAGTTATGACCTGTAAGGTTGTCCCTTTGTCAAGATGACTCCTCCATGCACATACTTGACACAACTTAACTTTCAATGACATATTAGATTTTCACAATTTCTTATAATTATAAGGAGCGCAATAGACAAGAGTAAGATACACTAAGTTTTCTGAGAATTTCTCATTATGGTGTAAATTCCAATGGAAGTTGTCGGACCTTTCAGTAAATCACATAGTCAATTGAACAGAGGATTCCGTGTTGCTAGTCGTGGTTCCATTAAATCCTTTTAGCAGGGATACTCCAAAGACTTTCACAATTGTATCCGAAGAAGTCTAGGATGTTACTCCTGTAAGACACATTTTCCAAGTCAGGTGTCCTCCCAGAACATAATTTAAGAGCCGACTCTATGAAAAAAGTTTCGAACCAGAACAAGAAATCCTTCATCTGCTCCATACCAGCCCAAGAATGTGAATCCACTGGGTTCCAGACCATATGAGACTGTATTTAGAGCCTACGTTTGTACTCCCTCCGTTCCTAAATACTTGTCTTTCTAGTCATTTCAACAAGTGACTACATATGGAACAAAATGAGTGAATCTACACTCTAAAATATGTCTATATACATCCGTATGTAGTAGTCATTTGAAATGTCTAGAAAGACAAATATTTAGGAACGGAGGGAGTATTTACATATGTGTTCTTGCTACACGACATTTTCGGTAAGAAGTTTATACAACCATTTACGTAGGACAACATCTCCCCAAGGCTAGCACTAACAGCGTGTTTGGCAAATCTAAGGAAAGGGATGCGACGTGGATTGTAAAGAAACTGCCAGAAGCGTGGTGCTCCGCTCCCCTCCCCTCCCGTGGCGCTCCCGCGGGCGCCCTTGAGAGGGAACCCTAGCGCCGCCGCCCCCGTCCCTTCGCCCCCTCCCCTCTCCCTCGCCGCCGCCGGTGGCGTCGCCAGCCAAAGGCCACGTGGCGCAGGCGGCGGCGGGGCGGCCCTCTCCCTCGCGCGGGTGGCGGGCGTCGCGGGGCGGCCTCCCCTGCTCGGTGGCGTTGGGCGCCGGCGTGCCTCTGCTCCGGCCTCCCTCCTCTGCCCCGCTCCCTGATGGCCTGCCGACGTCGCCTCCTCTCCTCCTCCCCCTCGACCTCGGCTCGTGGGGTTCTGGAGGCCCGGGGCGTGCTGGCGGCGGATCTGGCGCCCCCTGCCCAGATCCGGCAGGTGGTGGCGGTTGGCGGCTCCAGGGGCGTCCGGCGGCCCCTTTCAGGTGGTGGTGCTGCAGCCGGGGCTCATCCTCTCTGGTGGGGTGGCTGGGCTCCGGCTGGACCTGGCCAGGGCGTGGAGACGCGGGGGGTGTGGTGCGCGCGGCTGTTCTCTTGCTGGATCCGGCAGGATCTGGCGTTGGGGGCTGGCCGGCGGCGCGTGGTACCGGTGGTGCGTGCCCGGCGGCTCCGGCGCTTGGAGCCCGCCGGGCGACGCGGGTTGGGCAGCGGCCGGGCGTGGCTGCTGCTCCGGTCGTGGGCGGCGACATGGGTAGGTCTCGGTGGCCTACCCGTGTCGTGGCGGCTTCACGGTGACTCGACGGATCTGTCCGCGGCAATGGCCGGCTCCTCCGGCGTCGGTTTGTCTGCGTTCGGGCCGCCTTGTCCTTCACCCCATCTCCTCGTCACCCGGGCGCTACTCCCATCAAAGGGCTGGTCCTTTCCCAGCTGCGATCCACCACTCGTCTCGCGCTCGTTGCCGCCGGACAGAGCTCGTCTCGCCCACGATGCAGCAGGACCGAGCTCATCTCGCGCACGATGCAGCAGGACCGTACTCGTCTCGCGCATGATGCAGCAGGACCAAGCTCGTCTCGCGCACGTTGCAGCAGGACCGAGCTCGTCTCGCGCACGTTGCTGCAGGACCGAGCTCATCTCGCGCTTGGGGTAGCAGGATGGGTCGGTGGATGCCGACGCTGGGGGTTGCCCAGGGGCGTGAAAGGTGGGACCTTTCCGCTCGTCTCTCTCGTTGGGGTGCGCCGGGTCACGGGTGAGGTGGTGTCGAGGTCTTGGATGCTGGGGCGGCGGCCCTGGTGGTGGTGGTGGTGCGATGCTCTTGGACAAAGCCCGCGCCTTGGTGCTGCCCGCTCATCATGGCTGTGTGGGCGGCGTGGTTGGCGGGGTGTGGCGTTCGGTGGCGGTGAATGTTGGCGAGGTGAAAACCTGCTCTATCTTCGGATGGACCGACGGCGACGAAGATCGCTCCCTTCTTGAAGGCGTCGTCGCGGCTCTTATTGTCCGTCTTGCGGCTCCGGGGGAAACTTTGATCCTTGGATCGGGCGGTGGCGGCGCTCCAGCGTCGTTTCCTTCCTGAAGGCGCCGCCTTGAAGCGCATGGTCCGTCACATGTAGCTTCATATCTTCGGGGCGGTAGTGCTAGGAGTAGTGTTGCTGCGCTCAGCGCCTTTGTATCCCGTCCTGGGTGTGTGCGTGAGTTGCGGTGGCGTAGCGTGTGGTTGTACTAGATGCTTGTGGGTTGTTGCTTTATATATAAAGTGGGGCGAAAGCTTTTTTCGGTAATCTAAAGAAAGGGAATGGGAGATTAGAGGCGAGAGTTTGTTGAGGGATTAGATTTGGCAATAGATTATTAGTCCACATCCACGTTTGGTTGTGTGATGGGAATTTACTGGCCCTTCTTTTATCTCAGTCGTGCGCAACATAACGATCTTTTCCTAATTCCCTATCCCCGACTGAATTACGAGGCCGCACCAGGGAAGAGATCTACGGGGGTCGACCATTTTAATTCCCCTTCCCCTACTCACTTCAACTCCCATGTTCACGAAACAATCAAAGGATTCTGTTGGAACCGCCAGTCCCTTGCAGCTGCCCTTCTCTCTCTGTCACTCAGCTCTCTCTCTCTCACCGTGGTTCATCCAAGAAAGAAGAAGGAAGGAGGAGGAAGAACATGGTGGACACAGTAGGTTTTTCCGGCGCCCGAACGCCCCTTTTCTTCCTTGAGCACGAACTCGACAATGTCATCTGTTACAACAGTCACCGCACGGCTTTATAGCCCCGAGCCGGCGCACCGGGCACGCACCCAACGTCTCCACTCGCCCACGATCTTGTCCACGCTCCGCATGCTCTGCCCGCACCCGCGCCGCGCCCGAACGCGCGCTTCTCGCGGTGAGCACCAGCTGAGCGGGCCCGATCGTGCCGTGCGGCTCGCCAACAGACAACCACACCCACGCACGCCTATGGTGTACACTTGCACGTTCACCCCGTGCACCACACGCACACACGCACACACAAACACCCGTGGCCCCCACGCGCCTGACCTGGCCAGCTCGCGCCCATACACACGCTGGTCGCGTCCGGTGCATCCCGCGGCTTATTCGCCCAACACTCGCGCCCTAAGCCGCGACTTAGAGCAGCCCGGCGTCCTCGACGTCGCCGTCCGCCAGCAGTGCCCGCTCCGCCGCCTGCGCCTTCTTCCACTGCGGGCAATCACGCTTGAAGTGACCCCGCTCACCGCACTTGTAGCATCGGCCTCGTCTGTTGCCGCCGAAGCCCGATGCCTCGCTGCGCGCCCCGTCGTCTTCGTCCCGAGCTCCGCCTTGCTGTTGCTCCCGCGCCCGCATTGCACCGCCGTGAACATGAGCGCCCCGTCCGCCTACCCACGACGCCACAACCGCTCGTCGAAGGCCTTCAGGTGCCCTAGAGCGTCATTGAACAACAACGTGTTCAGGTCGCAGAACTGTTCCATCCCTGCGACCGCCGCGTACAGGCGGTCGGGGACGCAGTCCAGCAGCTTCTTGACCATCGCTGCGTCTTCCAGCGTCGATCCAAGCCCTGCAAAACGCGCCGCCATGGCCCCAAGCTTGCCGGCGAATTCGTCCAGCGTGTCGCCGCTCGCCATGCACAGGAGCTCGAACTCTCCGCGCAAAGTGCCAAGACGCGCTGCCCTCATGCGATCGACTCCGACGAAGCGTGCCTTGAGGCTGGCCCATATCTCCGCCGCCGTCTTCTTCGCAGCCACCCGCAATAGCAGATCGTTGGCGAGCGCCCGCAGGAGGTAAGCCCGCGCCGGCTTATCCTTCTTGGCAATCACCGCCGAGCCGTGTACTCCGGCGGCACCACCGCCTCCCACAGCCTGGCGGCGTCCAGGTCAGCTTCCACCTTGATGGCCCAGGTGGTGTAGTTCTCCCTCATGAGCACTGGCGCCGGATGCGACACCGAGCCGCCCGCTCCGCCGGCGTACGGCACGATTGACATCGCCGGCGCGCCCTGATCTTCACGTGGCTCTGATGCCAAATGTTGGAACCGCCAGTCCCTCGCAGATGCCCTCCTCTCTCTGTCACTCAGCTCTCTCTCTCACCGTGGTTCACCCAAGAAAGAAGAAGGAAGGAGGAGAAAGAACACGGTGGACACAGTAGGTTTTTCCGGCGCTCGAACACCCCTTTTCTTCCTCGAGGACGAACTCGACAGTGTCATCTATTACACCGGTCACCGCACGGCTTTATAGCCCCGAGCCGGCGCACCGGGCACGCACCCAACGCCTCCACTCGCCCACGATCTTGCCCACGCTCCGCAAGCTCTGCCTGCGCCCGCGCCGCGCCCGAACGCGCGCTTCTCGCGGTGAGCACCAGCTGAGCGGCCCCGATCGTGCCGTGCGGCTCGCCAACAGACACACACACCCACGCACGCCTACGGTGTACACTTGCACGTTCACCCCGTGCACCACACACACGCACGCACACACAAAAACCCGCGGCCCCGACGCGCCCGACCCGGCCAGCTCGCGCCCATACACGCGTTGGTCGCGTCCGGTGCGTCGCCGCGGCTTATTTGCCCAACAGATTCTACCTCCCATGTCCCATAAACTCCATTTTCCTACCTCCAATTCCACCCAACCAAACAGACTGTAAGCCTATGGTTGTACAAAACAAAGAAAGAAAATACACAACTTCTGAGCAAAGCTTTCAAAAAGGAACCACCAAACGTGCGCTGATAATGACGAGTCCTACCGAATGTCTGGCTCGGGATTCTCATCCCAGAAACGAACTCCCAACCACCACATTCAACAATGACACGATGCAAGCGCGCGGTAAAATCACCGTAAATGTTTCCACCGAAGTGTGTAGACTCTTTGTAGATGCTCTACCATCATCACCTGTCTGGCCAGCGACTCATCGCTAGCCAGATGTCTCTGAAGAAAAAACTGAAAACTGACGACGTCCACCACCATGCCGCCTGCAGCCGCTGTCGCACCACCTACAAAGAAAGTACAATTTAGGACGGCTAAAAAAAAGATCGGTCTGTGTCTTACTAATAATCAGCTAAAGATCTTCTTAAACCTCACCCGATCTAACAAAACATAACTTCGGTCCACGGAGACGGAGCTACCAGCAAAATCGTTGAAGAAATGCTACAAAGACATGCGACCACTGGGCACGGCGCATCCGCATATGAATTGTGCACTTAATCTGGCATGCTAAGCTTTTTCTTTGCAAGCTCGTGCTTGACTTGTCAAACACTACACTGGCAACAAGCCAACAAGGAAAGAGAAGTGCAGCTTTCGTTGTTGCGAGCAAGTCCAGAGCCTGTGTCGGAACGCGCGCGCGAGGTTGGCCCTGAACCCTGGAGTTCCAAGACCCACTGTGCACACGCCGTAGCGGTACTAGTTGCTCGATGACTCACCGATGACGCGTCTTGGAAAAGGATGGAGCTCGGGACGTGGCAGGCTGGCAGCTGGATGAAACCGACTGCGAATCGAGGCACCTTGGAGCTTACGGCACCGGTATCGTCGGTGTTATTAGTGCTTGTATTTTTGTTGCCAACTCGTTAATTAGTGCACGTTAGTCTACATCTAGTAGTAACTTCTAAGCAGAACCGTCCAAACTCCAACTTTTTGTACCACCTGGGATGACATAGCACTCTTCTTTCTTCTCTTCTCTTTTCTTTTTTTGCGAAAGGGGTGGCATAATATACTACTTAAGCTTGATTGTGCTATACTAGTAAATAAGATAACCACATGTATACTGGACAAAGATATTACTTCTGATGTGACAACGTTATATGTATATGGGAAACATATGTTGAAAGAACATGCGAAAGCCTACAAAATGTTTGTCCTAACTCGTACGAACAGAAGAAACATCGCATGCCAAATGCAGATGCAGCCGGCATAGTGTTCGTCTCAATTAATTCGTTTGAACGAAGGAGTCTTCGCATTATCCTTCCAAGTGATCTAGGATCTCTAGCTAGTCGACCTCACTCCCCAGTCGCCAGTGGTTGATTAATGACAGGCAGTACTTCCCCACGTTGATATATTTCTTTACGAAGGGAGTAGTGATGTAAATGTTTTCATATTTGTTTACAAAGGGAGTAGCTCTATATGAAAATTAGACATGGTAGCTTCTCTCTCTTTCTTCCTTCAACTTTTCTTGCCAGTATATAGGAGTATATCTTGCTTGCACTGTAAAGATCAAGATGGTGTCTGACACTAAAAGACGCAAGGTTTGCTCCCCCGTATCTAGATCTCGTCGTCCTGTCAATATTTCGTGAAAGAAGATCAAACGTGCACCGCAGAGCGTAGAGCGAGTCAAGCTAAGAAACAGACAAGAGATTCGGCTGTTGGAGGGCACGTCTATGGACCGATTCAGAAATTTGGACGTCTCGGTCAGTTCGGAAAAGGTTAGAGCTCAAATGCCCCACAATGCTACTTGCTGCTGATTGACACGTTCCACGAGGGAGGTCAGCATCGTCGATACTCCTATGAAGTAATCAAAAGTTTCGTAACTTCCGTAGAGTGTGTCCATGAGAAAACAAGAGCAGAGGGTCAGGGGCCCTTCTATGTTTGTAACGTATAGAAGATGTAGGAAACTCGGTTGGTGTTCATCACATCAGTCACTCGTAGGTTTAATGGTTAGTACTGCTTCGGTCTGGGTGCGATCCGCAACTCTAGTTTGCATGAGTTGATGCCATTCTCTTTTCTATGACGCTGGTTTAGAGTAGAAACTGTCAACTGCTTGTTTTTCCTACATTTGATAAAGACCGTCGAGTGCTTGTTATTCCAAGAAGATTGCTGAGTTAGATATGACCTTCAAAGTTTAGTGGATATTTTCTTAGGCGTACCATGGTGTATAGGTGCTAAGAGTATCACATAGAAAAAAATGATGTGACCAAACAATTAAAGAGAAGAGAGAACATTATGATGACTTCATGAAAAAATGATGCTAAACATGTGGACCATGTTACCAGGTTGCAGCTATCTCTATTATGAGGGCTAACGAGTTGGCCCAAGCTACTCCAACTAAAGCCCAGGCGGCTGTGCTTTCTACTCCCCAGGTTTCTGTTACTGCTGCTAGCACATCCTGCTCCCCCTCCCCCCCCTCCCGTCCTCATCCCCTCCTCCCGTGACTACTTTCTCTATGGGTTTGGTTTCGGAGGGTGATGGCCCCCTCGATGAAGAAAGAAGGGAGCGCGGTGCTGGCTCCTTCGTGGTCCAGCCTCCGTATCAAGAATCTGTCACTACTAGGGAAAACCTTATACCTGGAGGCTTATCAGTAGCGCGGCTTAAAAGAAGGTGCTATTGCTAACTAGCAGCAGCGGGGGTACAAAGAGCGCGCTACAGGTAATACTTAGCAGTAGCGCGGGCCCATGACCTAGGCGTTGCTGCTAAGTGGGCCACACGGCCACCCCCGGGTCTAGCCTTAGTAGCAACACGGTTTGCTAACACACGCTACAACTAATATGTTAGCTGTAGCGCCGATTCGACGGCCCGCGCTGCTACTAAATCTGCACGTGGGCAGGTGGTGGGCCCAAATTAGCAGTAACTTGGGGCTCCACACGGGCACTACTGCTACGGACATTAACCGTAGTGCAGGCCGCTTGCCCCGCGCTACTGCTAAGACCACCTTATCCCCTACCCCAGCCCCTCGGTTTCCTCTCCCTCACCACACTCTCACTCTCACTCCATCTCTCTCGCGCTCTCTGGTCGCCGTCGCCCATCACCATAGCCCGCCGCCGCCGCCACCCGCGCACCACCACACTACTAGGGAAAACCTTATACACAGAAATTTAGCAATAGCGCGGATCAAAAAAGCGCGCTAGTGCTATATAGCAGTAGCGATTTAAGAGAAACCGCGCTACAGATACAAACTTAGCAGTAGTGCTGGTAGTCGCGAAAGCGCTACTACTAATATTCCCATTGGCAGAATGATAGGCTACGCATAGCAGTAGCGGGCTTAGATGAAACGCACTACCGCTAGGGCATAATTAGCAGCGCGTTTCCAGGGAAGAGCGCTACTACTAACGGAAATAAAATAAGATGAAACACAAATAGAAAAGTAAATGAAAATGAAAGAAATAGAAAAAGGAGAAAGGAAAAAATAAAATGTAAAGCAAAATAAACGAAAAAGCGAAAAATCGGAGGAAGGCATAGCAGCAGCGTGTGTTTGTAAGAGGCGCTATAGCTAACGTGGCTGCAGTGCGTGTCCTAGACCCCCGCTATAGAAACAGAAAAGGAAATTAAAAAAAGGAAGAAATTTACATAGCTATAGCAGCAGCGCGTTTTGCAAAAACCGCTATAGCAGCAGCGCGTTTTGCAAAAACCGCTATAGCTATCTTAGCGATAGCGCATTTTGTGAAACGCGCTACCGCTAAGTTTGACTTAACCAAAAAACCGTTTCCCCCCGGCCACTTCTCCCCCAAATCCCTCAACCCACCCCGCGCGCCGCCGTCTCCCCGATTCACCGTCGCCCCACTTCGCCGCCGACGTCGACGCCACCAGAGCCGTGCACCATCGACGACACCGGAGCCGCCCCCAACGCCACGGAGCCGCGCGGCCTCGTCAACGCCACCGGAGCTGCCGTCGACGCCACCTTCCTCGCCGTCACCGGAGACGCCCCTGCCTCCCTCGCCGTCACCGGAGACGCCCCTGCCTCCCTCGCCACCACTGCCTCCGTCGCCACCACCGGAGCCATCATCTGTAAGCCCCCACCCCTCCTCTCTCTCATGCATAGGTTAGCCAGTTTAATTAGATTAATTATCTAGGTTAGGGCAAAAATTTAGTTAGGGCTTTGACAGAGAAGTAGTTAGGTTAACTAGTTTAATTAGGTTAATTATCTAGGTTAGTGCAAAAACTTAGTTAGGGCTTTGACAGAGAACTAGTCAGGTTAACTAGTTTAATTAGGTTAATTATCCAGGTTAATTAGTGCAAAAATTTATTTTAGGCTTTGACAGAGAACTAGCTGCGTTAACTAGTTTAATTAGGGTTAATTATCTAGGTAAACTAGATTAACTAACTAGGTTAAATAGGTAGGTTAATTAGGTTCGTTGGATTAACAAGCTAGGTTAAGTAGATTGGCAAAGGTTTTTGATTTTTGAAAAGACCACTATTTTTCAAGGAAAAGAATTTAGGCACATTTTATTTTTCATTGAAGTGGTCATGTTATATCTTTTCATTGAAGTTGTTCGATTGTGCCCAAGTGGCTTTGTTGTTTCCAGGGAATGATGCTGAGTGGCCTATGTGTTGCCGGAATGTTGATTCATTTCTGTTCCGGCAAATTTCAGGTTCTCGATTTGTCCACTTTTTAGCAAAGGTCATGCCGAAATTTCCCGTGAATTTCGGCATGGCTTGTGCTACAAACTAGGACATATCGAGTGCCCAGGATTTGCCGCACCAGGAAGAAGTGCTACGCCAGGAGTATATATACAACAAGTGGCCGGAGTGTCAGGCCCAGGTGTACCGGTTTTCGTTTTCCGAGCGACACGTAGTACTTAGTTTAGGTTCACGCTAATGCGAGAGAGGGATACGAACTCATGTACTCAAAGTGATAGCTATTCTCGCGTATATCATTGTTTAGATGGATGACGATGTATTTGCAAGTAATCGAGACTTGTATCGCTATTTTCGAGATTGATGACGAGAGACCACTTTGTGTTGGATGATGATTATGATGATGACATGATTTGATGAGACTAATTGTATGTATATGCTATGATTACATTTGTATGTGGATGATATGCTAAAGATTATTGTATAAAGCCTATTCAAATACAAAAGAAATAAAAAACAAATATGCAGGAAAAAAAACTAATAAAACTAGTAGTAGCAAGGAGGGGGGGGGGGGAATTTAGCAGTAGCGCCGACTTACCAGTAGCGCTTCCTGCTGAAAAGCGCTGCAGATAATATCAGTAGCGCCGTTTTCCAAAGAGCGCTACAACTATTCATCAGTAGCAGTAGCGTGGGTCAACAGGCGCTACTGATATATGTTAGCTGTAGCGCCTTATTAGTAGCGCCGGTACCCGCGCTACTGAGAGGGCCAAAACCCACGCTGCTGCTAGGCTTTTCCCTAGTAGTGCCACCCGCCACCGTCGCCCGTGCGCCATCGCCAGTGAGGTAGATCCTCTTACCTCCCTCCCTCCCTCCCTCCCCCCTCCATCCCTTCTCTTTCTGTTTTTCTAGAATGTAGGTAATTTGAATGTAGGTTTTAAAATGTAGACATTATAGAATGTAGGTTTTTAATAGAATAATTTTTAGGTCATTTGAGTAAATGTAGTTTATTTTGACTATTTTAGGTGTTCTGAATAGAACATGAAATTTTAGGTCTTTTGAATAGAAATTTAGTAATAGAAATTGTTTCGGTGTATACATTTTTCAATATAGAAATGTATCAGAATGCCATATGAGAAATTTAGTAACAGAAATTTTTAGTAAGAAAATCCAGGTATGAAAATTCTTAGTAAGAAAAATTAGTTACGCTTCTTAACAAAATGAAATGTTCGGGTTATAAGATACATTGATTTTTTTGTCAATATTTGAACCATTGAAATGCAATGAGCACTAGTTTGAATGCTCCTGTGCGAATGCTTGTGATAATTGATCTGGATAGAATTTCAAGTTTAAAAATTGTTGTATGTGTATGGACATATTTGTATCGCAGTGAAAATTCGAGTGGCCTATGTTTTGCCGGAGTGTTGATTCATTTTCATTCCGGTAAATTTCAGGCGCTCAATATGTTCTATTTTAGCAAAGTCCATGCTGGATTTTTCATGAATTTTAGCATGACTTGTGCTAGAATATGTAGGAAATATCCGGGTTGACTTTAAGTCTGTCGGGGCTCCATACACGACAGTCAAAAAATCAGTGAGGGAGAGTCTCCACCATATATGAGAGAAGAAGAATGCCGACTGTTGTCATGGGGGTCGCTTCTCCTTCTTCTCCTTGTGCTAGACCTTTGTTATGAACTAGGGGAAGGAGGAGTAGCGACCATCACCGATGGTCAAAAAATCAGTGAGGGAGTGTCGAGCATATATGAGAGAGGAAGAAGAACCCCGACTATTTCGTGGGGGTAGCTTCTTCTTCATTCCAAGGTGGTAGACATTTTGGTGTAATGCACTTTGGAATGACAAGAGGAGCTACCATCACCGACGGTCGCAAATTGTAGGACCTTAAAGTATGTCTAGAGAGGGGGTGATTAGACTACTTGACCAATTAAAAACTTAACCTTTTCCCAATTTTAGAGTTTGACAGATTTTAGCAATCTTTGGACAAGTCAAGCAATCATCACACAAATCAAGCAAGCATGCAAAGAGTATATAGGCAGCGGAAATTAAAGCATGCAACTTGCAAGAAAGTAAAGGGAAGGGTTTGGAGGATTCAAACGCAATTGGAGACACGGATGTTTTTGGCGTGGTTTCGATAGGTGGTGCTATCGTACATCCACGTTGATGGAGACTTCAACCCACGAAGGGTAACGGTTGCGTGAGTCCACGGAGGGCTCCACCCAAGAAGGGTCCATGAAGAAGCAACCTTGTCTATCCCACCATGGCCGTCGCCCACGAAGGACTTGCCTCACTAGCGGTAGATCTTCACGAAGTAGGCGATCTCCTTGCCCTTATAAACTCCTTGGTTCAATCCACAATCTTTGTCGGAGGCTCCCAAGTGACACCTAGCCAATCTAGGAGACACCACTCTCCAAGAAGTAACAAATGGTGCGTTGATGATGAACTCCTTGCTCTTGTGCTTCAAATGATAGTCTCCCCAACACTCAACTCTCTCTCATAGGATTTGGATCTGGTGGAAAGAAGATTTGAGTGGAAAGCAACTTGGGGAAGGCTAGAGATCAAGATTCATATGGTAGGAATGGAATATCTTGGCCTCAACACATGAGTAGGTGGTTCTCTCTCAGAACTGGTAAGTTGGAAGTGTAGGTTTGTTCTGATGGCTCTCTCCACGAATGAAGAGGAGGTGGAGGGGTATATATAGCCTCCACACAAAATCTAACCGTTACACACAATTTACCAATCTCGGTGGGACCGAATCAACAAACTCGGTCAGACCGATTTAGTAAACCTAGTGACCGTTAGGATTTTCGGTGGGACCGAAATGCAACTCGGTAGGACCGATATGGTTAGGGTTAGGGCATAACGTAATCTCGGTGAGACCGATTACACAAACTCGGTGAGACCGATTTTGGTAATTAGCTAACCAGAGAGTTGGTCAGGTAAACTCGGTGGGACCGATTTGCTCTTTTCGGTGAGACCGAAATGTTACAAAAGGGAAACAGAGAGTTTACATTGCAATCTCGGTGGGACCGATCGCTCACTTCGGTTAGACCGAAACGTTACGAAGGGAAACAGAGAGATTACAATCCCATCTCGGTGAGACCGAGATCCCTATCGGTGAGACCGATTTGCCTAGGGTTTGTGGCAGTGGCTATGACATTTGAACTCGGTGGCGCCGGATAGAAAGAATCGGTGTGACCGATTTTGGCTTTAGGTTTAGGTCATATGAGGATGTGAGAAAGTAGTTGAGGGTTTTGGAGCATATCACTAAGCACATGAAGCAAGAGGCTCATTAAGCAACACCTCATCCCTCCTTGATAGTATTGGCTTTTCCTATAGACTCAATGTGATCTTGGATCACTGAAATATAAAATGAAGAGTCTTGAGCTTTTGAGCTTGAGCCAATCCTTTGTCCTTGATATTTTGAGGGATCCACTTTCATCATCCATGCCATGCCATTCATTGAGCTTTCCTGAAATATATGTCTTGGAATAGCATTAGCTCAATGAGCTATATGTTGTTATGAATTACCAAAACCACCTAGGGATAGTTGCACTTTCAATCTCCCCATTTTTGGTAATTGATGACCACATATAGATCAAAGCTTCGACACATGATAATAAGATTGAAAAACATCGTCGCTTTGAGAAGTATGTGATAAGCAAGAGCTCCCCCTAAATTTGTGCATAGTTTAAGATTTTCTTTGGACTGCAAATGCACAAGGAATTAGGCTCATGGGTTACTCTTCCATGTCACATACATCTTGGTGGAGCGCTTAAAATAATAAAGATTAAATACATGCACTCATCACCAAGCAAAGTGAATGATCATATAAGGATAGGTAAGATAATAACATATAATCAAGCATAAGTGTAGCTTATGATCAAACACATGATCATCAATGTCTCACAGGTAATGCATTGTATCTCAGGCAATCAAAAGCAAACAAGTTCAACCAACAAGACAAGAGAGAACAAAACAGCAAATCTCTCTCTCGAAGCCTATGATCTATACATTTTTCTCCCCCTTTGGCAACAAGTTACCAAAAAGTTCATAGAAAATGCATAGGACTATATCGTCTCTCAGGCTTGGTCTTCAGGTGGTGGTGGAGTACGGATAACTCCAAGAATGAAGGCTTCAGTCGATGTAGAAGGAGCTGGAGGAGTTGGTGCTGGAGCTGGTTGCACTGGAGCTGTAGGAGTTGTAGCTGGTGCAGATGATGTGGCTCTTGTGTCTGTTACAGGCACTGCAGCTGACCTCTAAGCTCTAGGCACTCTGGCAAATGCATCTGTGGTTGTCTTGCCCTTCCTCTCCTGCATGTCATCCTGAAGCTGTTCCACAACTGACTGAATCTCAGTTACTTTGACATCAAGATCATAGAATTTTTGTTCCATGATCCTTTCCAGGCTCTCCTGGTTTTGAGTTAGGGTGGCCAACCCCTTCTCAATCCTCAGTGTTGATGCTATCAAGTAACCAAGCTGCTCCTGCTTGTTCTTCAAGAAATACTCAGATGCCTCCTCTTGAGTTGGCATCTTGGCAGCCTTCTCTTTCCTTGCTTTCTCCTTCTTCTCTTGAGCTTGCACTGATGATGGTTCATTCTCATTCATGACAACTTGATTGTCCTCAAAGTCTGGATAGAGAGCAAAATGTTCCTTATCCAACTGATACTTTCCTGTGCCCATCTTTGAGTTAATCAACTCCTGAATCTGTGGGGCATATCCACAACTTCTCTTCTGATCTGCTGCAGTCCTTAATGGTTTCAACCATAAGGCTCATGCCTTTGAATTTCCGGGGCACATCAAAAATGTGAAGCAAGTTAATTGCATGCCCTCTTATCATGTTGTGGTCACCTGATTTGGGCAAAAGAGTGTGCCTTAAGATCCAGTTGATTGTAGGCAGGCCTGACAGAAGAAAATGGACTGACCCAAACGAGAAAGTCTCAAGGGCTTTGTCTGGGATCTCTTTGTACATATGTGACATAGTATTGTGTCCCATCTTCTTCTTGGCATATACATCCAAGTCATCTTCACTCTCCTTTGGGGCTTTGATCAGACTTGCCCATTCCTCAATGGTTGACTGGTATCTCGTTCCTTCAGACATCCAAACTATCCTGCCATCTGGATAGAAGTGTGCTGTGGAGTAGAATTGCATAATGAGTTCATCATTCCAGTTGGTGAGCTTCTGCCCAACAAAATCTGCAACTCCACAAGCAATGAAACTGTCTTGCACTCCAGGATAGTGTTCTTCATTTTCCTTCATGTAGGTCCAGTCGACCCACCTCATATCACACACTATGGGCTTCTTGTCCAACAAGATTGTCTCATAGAAGTCCTGCTGCTCCTTGGTGTGGAACCTGTAATCTACAGCAGTCCTTCTCCTGGTGGCATATGGATCAGACATCTCCATAGCCTCAACCCTGAGTCTTTCCTGATCTTCATGTTCTCAGCCACAGGATGAGCATCATTGTGGTCTGGAATCTTGGGTTTGAGCTTCCTTAAGATCTGCCCTTCTTCATCTTCCTCAGCAGCAACCTCAGGCATTGGGGCCTTGTTCTTCTCAGCTGCTGGTATACTCCTGGTATTTCTCTTTGGTGCAATCTTGGGCTTGGAGGCAGCTTTGGGTGCTTCTTTGGGCTTTGATGTTGCAGCCCCTGACTTTATAGCATCACCCATCAGCTTCTGTGCCTTTGGTGCTGGTGCAGCAACCTCTTCTTCCTCTTCCATCATGGAAGGTTGACCAACAACTCTGGCCATGGTCTTCTTGACCCTTTCCTTCCTTTTCTTTCCTTCTGCAGCTGGTTCTATGGGATCAGGCTTTTCAGATACTTGAGTTGATCCTGTGGCTTTGGACATTGGCTGTCTTCCTGTTGGCCTTTTGATCTTCATGCCTGGCTTTATGTTCTTTGCTGAGCCATACTCCTTCTTGAGCACTACCTTCTTGGAAGTAGCCTCATCTTCTGCTGCCACATAGTCCTCATCCTCTGAGTCTGAGGTTCTCTTCCTTCTTGCTCTTGTGGCTGCTTTGGGCAAGTTGCTAGGAGTACTTCTGCTGCCTTCATCTGAAGTACTTGAGGGACTAGTGCCCTCACTCATGTGAATCTGCTCTTCTTCCCTGTTCTGACTGTCACTTTGGTCTGACATGCTGCAAAACACTGACTGCTGACCCTGTGAATAGTTATAGATGAGACAGAGTGGATGAGCATCACAAAATGCAGAGATTTTTTGCAAAAGAATGATTCAAAAAGCTTAGTTTTAGTTTCCACAGAAAGCATTTCGGATCTACCAATTTTCAAACTCGGTGACACCGAAGCAGTTTTGGAACCTAAACTAGTGAACTCGGTCAGACCGAGTCACAGTTCGGTGGCACCGAGACTGCTAGGGTTTCACAAAGTTCTAAAATCGGTCACACCGATTTGTAATTCTCGGTCAGACCGATACTTACTAGTGCAATGTCATTAGCCAAATCGGTGGGACCGAGTTTTTCAACCCGGTGGGTCCGAGATGGTTTCGGCGGAAACCTAACCCTAAATTTTCGAATCACATCTATTCTAAGGATCATATTGACTGGATAGGAGTGTTTCAATCGTGGCAAGATGCATTACGAACACAATGTGCTAAGAATCAGATGAGGAAAGCACTGTGATCGAGTTCATACCCTAGTTTGGCGGTGAACTCGCTATGGCAACAACGGCGGAGAAGAAATCCGTTGACGGCGGCGGAGACCAGTGACAGGAGGCGGCTGGAGACGAAGTCGACAATCCATAGACCTAGTAGGCAGAGCGAGCTACGCGCGGGCGAAGGGGTTTGGAGGAATTTCCAAAATTTTGCCCGTGACTATATATAGCCCGACACTGTCAGTGTGACCGAGTTGAACAACTCGGTGGCACCGAGATGCATAACTGTTAACAGTTACAGCAACTCGGTGTGACCAAAAAGTTCATATTGGTTGCACCGAGATTGAAAACCTAGATCGACTTAGTGATCTCGGTGGGACCGAAATGGAGGAATCGGTTAGACCGAGAATCACAAAGAAGTTTTGGAAGTTTAAGTCTATGACGAACCGGGGACTCCGAGTGCTCCTCACACGGACTGGTTCGAATCTGACTTGATCAAATTTTGTGATGTAGCATGAATAGAGTTTGAGACGAGATAAGCATAGATAGCTAGAGAGGGTTCTTAGGCATTCTTCTCCATCCACTTGGCCAAAGAAAAGGAAACCAATCAATCAAAACAACAAGTGGATTTCCTCGAATGAGTAAAATATGCAACCAACATGCTCACACAATAAAGTGACAAATGAAATATGTGGCAAAGCATGCACAACCAATTCTAGCATCTATCAAACAATTGGCGATGACTAGGTCATCTATATATGAGTATGACTTAGGAGTCAAATGAGAACATCTGATCATAGGTCATACTCATCGTTTAAGCTCAAGTGGGGTTACCACTTTTACATAATGCATTGATGTGTTCACACCATTAGAGTTGCTTTGACTCAATTCTTAGAGTTAAGCTCCCCCTAGATGTGAGATCCCCCTTTAGAGGGATGAACTAACCTTGGGTTTTGTCGATGATGACTTCATGTAGGTGTTGAAGATGTGAATGCTCAAAGTTGATGTAGATCATTTGGAGCAATCTTTTGGAGTGAGTTGCACTTTCAAATACCTACATGGGTTAGTCCCACAAGGAACAAAACAAGAATATCCATAGACATAGAGTGATGCACACACAAGATGATGTCCATGAATTCATTTGGTTACCTTGTCCCTTGCCTTACCAACATGAGGGTTTGTGACTCCTTGAACTAGTGCAAGATGTGGAAGTTGATTGCACTTGCTCTTGCCGTAATGATATGAGTGAAGAATGTTGGCGGAGTCACCCTCAAGAACTCTCTAGTTCTTCTTCTTCGGGATCCACATCATCTTGATGGGAATCCTTGGAGTTGTGGTTGTACTTGATGAAGTAGAACTTGACGTAGTCTTGGGAACCCACTTGACCAAGGCCTTAGGTGCTTCTTCAAATGCATCAATCTCCTCTTGAAGCTTGTCCTTGCCTTTATGGTCTTGTGGTGGAAGATCATCTTGAGCTTGTGTTCCCTTGAAAGAAGTAGGATCATACTTCTCTTGTTGAGGAACAAACTTTGTCTTGGGGTATTGATCTTCTTCCCACTCAACTCCATTGGCATTGAACTTTCGTTCAAAACCAACACCTTGATTCTTCCGGTGCCTTCCTTGCTTGCGTACAATTTCCTCGAATTGCTTACTCCCGGCAAGGCTCTTGTATACACCTTTCTCTATAATTCCCTTCAATAAGCTATTTTCTTGCTCAAGTGTAACTTGGCTAAGAGAATCATTAGTGGAATCAAGAGAACTACTAGAAGCAACAATATTGGATTTAGCATTGTTATTGCTACTACTAGAGGAAGAATCTTTCTTGTTCTTGTTACTAGACTTGACTTGAGGCATGTAAGTAGATAAGAGTAAACGCTTGGCAATATATGAAGAACTTTTCTTGCGAAGATCATCATTGATTGCCTTTAAGAACTCATGCTCTTGCTCAAGATTGAGCTTTTCAAAGCGTAACTTCTCATGAGCTCTTAAAAGTTCTCGATGATTTTCGAAGATAGTTTCATGAGCTGACTTAAGAGTGTTTAGTTCTTTAGTTAGAAGCTCAATCTTCTCCTCATCATTGTCATTCGTTTTATCTTGTTTAGCATGATTAATTGACGTTCCATCGTAGTATTCATCACTAGAGTTGTCAACAAGTAAATCATCATCACCTAGCAAGTCATCTTCATCACTATTGAAATAAACATACTCGGGATGTGTTACCTTTGGACCTTTGGCCATGAAGCATCTTCCAATTCCTTCATTTGGTGAGTCAAATATGTCGTAGGAGTTGGTTGACACAAGTGCTAGACCGGCAACACCTTCATTTTGAGTATGTTCGGAGTCGGAGTGATAGCTTCTCTCGGAGTGATGTTCAGAGTCAGAACCGGATACCCATTCACCAACATGAGCTTGATGTCTTTGTTTTGTGTAGCTCTTTGATGACTTGTCCTTCCTTTCCGAATCTTTGCTTCTCCATGAGGGTCTTCGTTCATAACGATCATCTCTACTCCTTCTCTCTCTTGGTGGTGATTCTTCTCTTCTACTTCTTCTTTTAGGAGAATCTTCTCTTCTTTTGTAGGGTGCCGTACACTCATTGGAATAGTGTTCGGGTCTCCCACAATTGTAGTAGTTGCGCTCTTGACTGGAAGATCTTTTTTAATTGTAGGACCTTGACTTAGAGCTTCTTCTTTGCTTCTACTCTTGTAGAATTTGTTGAAATTCTTCACCATTAAGCTCAATTCTTCATTGAAGGTTTGTTTATCACTTGATGATGTAGGAGCTTCACATGAGGCTTTGTAAGCACCACTTGACTTGTTGTGAAGTTCCTCCTTATCCTTGAGTGACATCTCATGAGCAACAATTCTACCAATGACCTCCTTTGGCTTGAGATTCTTGTAATTGTGCATCATTTGAATCAATGTGCACACGGTATCATATTTTCCATCCAATGCTCTTAGGATCTTCTTGATGATGAATCTGTCGGTCATCTCTTCACTCCCTAAGCCGACAATCTCATTTGTGATAAGAGCAAGCCTAGAGTACATTTCAGCGACACCTTCACCATCCTTCATTTTGAACTTGTCAAGCTGACTTTGGAGCACATCCAACTTGGATTCCTTGACGGAGTCGGTACCTTCATGCATATCAATCAAAGTGTCCCAAATTTCCTTTGCATTCTCAAGATGGCTGATTTTGTTGAATTCTTCGGGGCACAATCCGTTGAAGATGATATCACAAGCTTGAGCGTTGTATTGCAGCATCTTCAATTCTTCCGCATTAGCTTCACGGTTCGGCTCTCTCCCATCAAAGAATTCACCTTGCAAGCCAATACAAATAATATCCCAAACGGCGGGGTTATGTCCGAGAATATGCATTTTCATCTTATGCTTCCAACTAGCAAAATTAGTTCCATCAAAGTAAGGACCTCTACGGTGATAATTTCCCTCGCTAGACGCCATACTCTCCTAGGTTGTGAAACCAAGGCTATGACCACCAAAAGCTATGGAATCAAAGCAAACGGAGACCAAGGCTCTGATACCACTTGTAGGACCTTGAAGTATGTCTAGAGGGGGGGGGGGGTGGTTAGACTACTTGACCAATTAAAAACTTAACCTTTTCCCAATTTTAGAGTTTGGCAGATTTTAGCAATCTTTGGACAAGTCAAGCAATCATCACACAAATCAAGCAAACATGCAAAGAGTATATAGGCAGCAGAAATTAAAGCATGCAACTTGCAAGAAAGTAAAGGGAAGGGTTTGGAGGATTAAAACACATTTGGAGACACGGATGTTTTTGGCGTGGTTCCGATAGGTGGTGCTATCGTACATCCACGTTGATGGAGACTTCAACCCATGAAGGGTAACGGTTGCGCGAGTCCACGGAGGGCTCCACCCAAGAAGGGTCCACGAAGAAGAAACCTTGTCTATCCCACCATGGCCGTCGCCCACGAAGGACTTGCCTCACTAGCGGTAGATCTTCACGAAGTAGGCGATCTCCTTGCCCTTACAAACTCCTTGGTTCAACTCCACAATCTTTGTCGGAGGTTCCCAAGTGACACCTAGCCAATCTAGGAGACACCACTCTCCAAGAAGTAACAAATGGTGCGTTGATGATGAACTCCTTGCTCTTGTGCTTCAAATGATAGTCTCCCCAACACTCAACTCTCTCTCATATGATTTGGATGTGGTGGAAAGAAGATTTGAGTGGAAAGCAACTTGGGGAAGGCTAGAGATCAAGATTCATATGGTAGGAATTGAATATCTTGGCCTCAACACATGATTAGGTGGTTCTCTCTCAGAACTGGTAAGTTGGAAGTGTAGGTTTGTTCTGATGGCTCTCTCCACCAATGAAGAGGAGGTGGAGGGGTATATATAGCCTCCACACAAAGTCTAACAGTTACACACAATTTACCGTGGGACCGAATCAACAAACTCGGTCAGACCGATTTAGTAAACCTAGTGACCGTTAGGATTTTCGGTGGGACCGAAATGCAACTCGGTAGGACCGATATGGTTAGGGTTAGGGCATAACGTACTCTCAGTGAGACCGATTACACAAACTCGGTGGGACCAATTTTGGTAATTAGCTAACCAGAGAGTTGGTCAGGTAAACTCGGTGGGACCGATTTGCTCTTTTCGGTGAGACCGAAATGTTACAAAAGGGAAACAGAGAGTTTACATTGCAATATCGGTGGGACCGATCGCTCACTTCGGTTAGACTGAAACATTACGAAGGGAAACAGAGAGATTACAATCCCATCTCGGTGAGACCAAGATCCCTATCGGTGAGACCAATTTGCCTAGGGTTTGTGGCAGTGGCTATGACATTTGAACTCGGTGGCGCCGGATAGAAAGAATCGGTGTGACCGATTTTGGCTTTAGGTTTAGGTCAAATGAGGATGTGAGAAAGTAGTTGAGGGTATTTGGAGCATATCACTAAGCACATGAAGCAAGAGGCTCATTAAGCAACACCTCATCCCTCCTTGATAGTATTGGCTTTTCCTATAGACTCAATTTGATCTTGGATCACTGAAATATAAAATGAAGAGTCTTGAGCTTTTGAGCTTGAGCCAATCCTTTGTCCTTGATATTTTGAGGGATCCACTTTCATCATCCATGCCATGCCATTCATTGAGCTTTCCTGAAATATATGTCTTGGAATAGCATTAGCTCAATGAGCTATATGTTGTTATGAATTACCAAAACCACCTAGGGATAGTTGCACTTTCACAAATGCCAGGGAGGAAGAATCCCGACTGTTGTCGTGGGGGTCACTTCTTCCCATGTGCTAGACATTTTGGTGTAATGCACTCAGAAAGAATGGAGGAGCAACCATCACCGGTGGTAGAATATATCAGATTTGCATCAAGGAAGACTCGACAGACAGAAAGTCAACCTGTGATGAATAATAATAAAGATTTGCATAGCGTATCAAGCATAGCTCACATAGTTATCTTATTTGTGTGCAGGGAAGATCACCGAAATTCTCGATAGTCATCCAATGTGTAAATTAAGATGGTATATATGTTACTCTGAGTCGCCTATATTTTGCTGGAGTGTTGATATATCTCACGGGTTGACTTCCACTCTATCGATGCTACTTGAGTGTCCACCATATACTGTAGACATATCAGAGAGGAAGAATCCCGACTGTTGTCGTGGGGGTCGCTTCCTCTTCCTTTTGCTTGTGATTTACCTTGGTAATGCACAAGAGAAGGAGGGGAAGCGACCATCACTGACGGTCGAAATAATTGTTTCGGAGTGTCCACCATATAAGATAGGAAGAATCCTGACAGTTTTTGTGAGGGGAGCTTCTTCTTCACTCGAAGGTGCTAGACATTTTGGTGTAATGCACTTTCAAATGAATGTAGGAGCTTCCATCACCGATGGTCGGAAAAAGACAGAGATGAAGAATCCCGACTGTTGTCATGGGGGTCGCTTCTCCTTCGTTCCCATGTGCTAGACATTTTTGTGTAATGCACTCAGGGACGAAGGGAGGAGCGACCATCACCGACGGTCCAATATATCAGAGAGGGAGTGCCCGCCATATACACCATGTGAGCTGAGAGTTTTCAAGAAAAGACTCAACATACCGACAGTCAACCCGTGATGAATAATAATGATCTAATTTAGTTTTTGTAGTACATATATTGAATTTCAGAAGTTTAATCTTTGAATTGTGAACATAGGAAATGTCTGACGATGATAGGATCCCTGAGTGCGAGTACCACGGTGACGACCGGGGTGTGTGCGACAGACTCGCCTAGAAGACGGTCGACGCTTCACTATTATGCTAGACGAGACCTTTGATGTTTATACGGTACGCAAGGACGACAAGTATTTTTTTCGTAATTAAGCATGACTTCTGCTTATTCAACGTGTAATTTCCGTTTTCTACAATTCGACTAATGCATCCCCTGCCATGCAAGATGTTATGCCTTGGAGAAGCTGGATTTTGAAGATCACGAGAATATGGAGATAAAGAGAGTTAACCTCAGAACCCATCATGTTTATGCTTTTCATGTAAAGATGTACAATGCGATGACCAACTCCCATTTTGGTTGCTCAAATTGGGCAGCACTATGCGAGACATATGGTTTTCAGGAGGGTAGGCATGTCACCTTCGATCTGGGTGATCCTGAAGATGACATTGACGGAGATAATGTTAATGAAGATAATATTGACATTTGGGTCGATGTTGATATGCTTCCACTTCTACCTCTATGTGAGTTTCTTAAACATATTTATTAAGTAATTTATATTGTTTATTTAAAAATAGTTGACAACTTATATATTTTCATTGACAACTTATTTCCATTCTTCAAAATATGTTCGAAAACTAGTAGACAAAACCTACTACACTGATGGCTCTGAACTAACTTACAAGGAGAAAGATCATCTTGTCTCCTTTATTATTGATGTTGAGACTTTCAATAGGAATTATGAAACAACTCCACGTTATGGTCAATACGTGCCACTAGTTCACATGTTGAACTACAGCAACATCCATGGAAATGTCATGGTAAGATTTTTATTATTATGACACCAGAGCATCTTTTGCATACATTCTTCTAAAGATAAACTACATTGCTAACTACGTTACTATTATGCTCTCTAACAGAAAATCCTGAAGGATTGTGTGCCTCATTTGATGCATATGAAAGGTCACATTGATATTAGTAGTTTACAGCTAAGTATGCCTACGGGTCACTATTGTTCATACAAGATTTCTCGAACAGATGAAGACCTCACAACTAAAGAATGGAAAAAAAGTTATGAATAATCATAGGGAGCTACTTGGAAACAACATTGTGCGAAACCCATGAATTGGAGACAAGATAATCTCCATTCTCCATAATGGAGAGTCTGTGGCTATGTTTTTTATGCTATTTTACCTTAGAGAGGGGTAGCAGGTCCTAGCTTATACTCATGATCATGTGCTAAGAACAATTAATGAGGGTTGGTTATGATTATGATGATGATGAGTATGACTTGTTGTTATGATTACGAGTAGAAGTTGTTAGACTATGATGACGATGAGTATGACTTGTTATTATGATAACGATGATGAGTTATTATGATGATGATAATGCTGAGTTGTTATATTTTTTTGCATGGTAATACATGTCTCATTCATATCATAAAGAACAAAGTACAAGTCACATAAGAACCGACATGAGAAAACTGAAAAGATAACAGAACATCTCTGAGCTTGACACTAACGCCCGTCACCTGCCTCTGACACCACCACAGCAGCCACCGAAGAAAAGAATGACGGATCACCTCCTCACCCGAGACCGACGCGGCTCCATCGCTGATATGCAGCTTTGCGGACCTCCAAGGTGGCTCACCAAAAGTGAAGCCATTGCCGTTGAACGAATCAGACCGGGGCAACACCCCAGACACGCCATCGAACTCTAGATCTGGCACCCCACCACGACTAAGATGCCGAAGAAGGAAACCATACCTGCCATCCACGGACCACGAACCCAACACATGTTCCATCTTCCAGATGTCGTCGATGTAGACCACAATCTGCATCCTCTCCTGGACTACCTCCCAAGCTCCACGCCAACGCTGGAGCAAACGTCGTCGCAATGACGGAGCCCGAGAACACAGGTCCACCACGGGGATGCCACCGCCGCCATGCCATCCTTGCTTGAACAGACTGATTCCCAGATCCATCCCCAACCATAGGACCGATGGCCTCGCCAGGAAAGGATCCGAAGAATATTTATTCAGCGTCGTCATCGTCGCCGCTGAAGCAAAGACGATGAACAACCTAAAAACCTAGACTACGGATGAGTAAAAACGATCCACACGCGTGGATCCGGCGACCCCCCTCACCACCGATGACCGAGGTCGCCGGCGGAGGGGAGCCGCCAGAGAACGGCATTGGAAGATCGGTCTCTGGCGGCGGCTAGGGTTGCAGCCGCCAGGTACAAGAGGAAAACAGCCTCAAGAGACACCGTATGTTGCTGAGTTGTTATATGAGCGTGATGAGTTATTATATATAATATCAGTGGGTGAAATAAATGTGGATTAGATTGAAGTGGAGGCAACATGGTGTAGATCGAAAATACTACTAATCCAAACTAAAGCAATCAAGTTTGGATTAGTACTACTTTGGATCTGCACCATGTTGCCTCCACTTGAATCTAATCCACATCTCTTTCATCCACTGATATAATAACTCATCATGATCACAAAATCATATGATGAAGACTACCGTATAAAACCTGTACCATTACAACGCCAATATGCTGCAGAAAAAAATACAGCAAAATTTAGTAGTAGCGCGGGCATGCACGTACCAGCAGCGTGCTCTTAACAGCAGTGCACTCTGAATAGAGGAGTTGCTGCTAATAGCAGCAACGCGGTTTGTCAAGCATGCTACTGCTACGTATAGTTAGCAGTAGCGTGGGTGGACCCACATTAATGCTGAAGGAAATTTGCCCAAGAGGCAATAATAAAGTTGTTATTTTATATTTCCTTATTCATGATAAACGTTTATTATTCATGCTAGAATTGTATTGATCAGAAACTTAAATACATGTGTGAATACATAAACAAATACTGTGTCCCTAGTAAGCCTCTACTAGACTAGCTCGTTGATCAAAGATGGTTAAGGTTTCCTAACCATAGACATGTGTTGTCATTTGATAATGGGATCACATCATTAGGAGAATGATGTGATGGACAAGACTCACCGGTTAGCTTAGCATAATGATCGTTCAGTTTATTGCTATTGCTTTCTTCATGTCAAATACATATTCCTTCGACTATGAGATTATGCAACTCCCGAGTACCAGAGGAATACCATGTGTGCTATAAAATGTCACAACGTAACTGGGTGATCATAAAGATGCTCTACAGGTATCTCCGAAGGTGTTTGTTGAGTTGGCATAGATCGAGATTAGGATTTGTCACTCCGAGTATCGGAGAGGTATCTTTGGGCCCTCTCGGTAATACACATCATAATCTTGCAAGCAAATCACTAAGGAGTTAGTTACAAGGTGATGTATTACGAAACAAGTAAAGATACTTGCCGGTAACGAGATTGAACTAGGTATGAAGATACCAACGATCGAATCTTGGGCAAGTAACATACCGATGGACATTGGGAATTACGTATGTTGTCATAACGGTTCGACCGATAAAAGATCTTCATAGAATATGTAGGAGCCAATATGGGCATCCAGGTTCCGCTATTGGTTATTGACCGGAGAGGTGTCTTGTCTTGTCTACATAGTTCTCGAACCTGTAGGGTCCGCACGCTTACCGTTCGTTGACGACATAGTGTTATATGATTTGGTGACCGAATGTTGTTCGGAGTCCCGGCTGAGATCACGGACATGACGAGGAGTCTTGAAATGGTCGGGTGGTAAATATTGATATATATTGGCTGATGGTATTTGGACACTGGAAGTGTTTCACAGTGTACCGAATAGTCATCGGAGTACCGGAGGGGGTACCACACACCCCTCAGAGGATAGTGGGCCTATTGGGCCACAAGAGGGGAACACCCCAGCCCACAAGGGGCTGGCGCACCCCCCGTGGCAGCCGCCCAAGTGGGGGTAAGGAAAAGGGGGGATTTAGCCCCCCTTCCTTCCCTCTTCCCCCCCTTCCTTCCCTCCTCCGACAAATATGGCAGGGGGGTTGCGGCCAAGGGCAGGAGCCTGAGTAGGGTTCAGACCTACTTGGGGCGCCCCTTGGCCTCTCCCCTCTCCCTCCCACCTATATATATCTGGGAGGGGTGCTCCTAGCACACCCCCGACAATTTCTTAGCCATGTGCGGCGCCCCCCTCCATTGTTCACACCCTCGGTCATATTTTCATAGTGCTTAGGCGAAGCCCTGCGTTGATAACTTCACCGTCAACGTCACCACACCGTTGTGCTGCCAGAACTCATCCACTACCTCATCTTCTTGCTAGATCAAGAAGGCGCAGATGTCACAGAGCTAAACGTGTGCTGAACACGGAGGTGCCATATGTTCGGTACTTGATCGGTTGGATCACGAAGAAAGTTCGACTATATCAACCGTGTTGTCAAACACTTCCGCTTACAGTCTACGAGGGTACGTAGACACACTCTCCCCTCTGTTGCTATGCATCTCCTAGATAGATCTTGCGTGTGCGTAGAATTTTTTTTGTTTTCCATGCAATGTTTCCCAACAGTGGCATCCGAACCAGGTCTATGCGTAGATGATATGCACGAGTAGAACACAAAGAGTTATGGGTAGTGCTGGTCATACTTCTTACCACCGATGAATTATTTTGATTCGATGGTATTTTGGGATGCAGTGGCCCAGACCAACCATACATGTCCACGTACATGAAACCGGTTCCACCGACAGACATGCAACTAGTTTTGCATAAAGGTGACTGGCGGGTGCTGGTCCTTGAAGAAGGTTAAAATAACAAACTTGATAAATCACCATTGTGGTTTTTGCCGCAACAACAAAGTAGAGGATGTCTAACTTGTTTTTGCAGGGCATGTTGTGATGTGATATGGTCAAGACGTGATGTGATATACGTTGTTGTATGAGATGATCATGTTTTGTAATATTGACAACCGGCAGGATCCTTTGGGTTGTCTCTTACTTATTGTAAGAAATGCAATTGCCATGTAATTGCTTTACTTTATCGCTATGCGTTAGCAATAGTTGTAGAAGCAATAGTTGGCGAGATGAACCTGACGCAACGATGGAGATCAAGGTGTTGAGCCGATGACGATGGAGATCATGATGATGCTTTGGAGATGGAGATCAAAAGCACAAGATGATGATGGCCATATCATGTCACATATTTTGATTGCATGTGATGTTTATCTTTTATGCATCTTATTTTGCTTAGAATGGTTGTAGCATTATAAGATGATCCCTTCACTAAATTTCAAGATAAAAGTGTTCTCCCCGAGTATGCCCCGTTGCTAAAGTTCGTCGTTTCGAGGCACCTCGTGATGATCGGGTGTGATAGACTCTACGTTCACATATAACGGGCGTAAGCCAGATTCACACACACAGAATACTTGGGTTAAACTTGACGAGCCTAACATGTACAGACATGGTCTCGACACACTAGAGACAGAAAGGTCGAACGTGAGTCATATAGTAGATATGATCAACATAGAGATGTTCACCATTGATGACTACCCCATCTCACGTGATGATCAGACATGGGGTTAGTTGATTTGGATCATGTATCACTTAGATAACTTGAGGGATGTTTATTTAAGTGGGAGTTCATTAGTAATTTGATTAGTTAAACTTAATTTATCATGAACTTAGTCCTGATAGTATTTGAAAATTATGTTGTAGATCAATAGCTCGTGATGTAGCTCCCCTATTTTTGATATGTTCCTAGAGAAAACTAAGTTGAAAGATGATGGTAGCAATAATGCAGACTGGGTCCATGATCTGAGGATTATCCTCATTGCTGCATAGAGGAATTATGTCCTTGATGCACCGCTAGGTGACAGACCTATTGCAGAAGTAGATGCAGACGTTATAAACATTTTGGCAAGCTCGATATGATGACTACTTAATAGTTTAGTGCGCCATGCTTTACGGCTTAGAACTGGGACTCTAAAGACGTTTTGAACGC
Source organism: Triticum aestivum (assembly GCF_018294505.1). Lineage (NCBI taxonomy): Eukaryota > Viridiplantae > Streptophyta > Magnoliopsida > Poales > Poaceae > Triticum > Triticum aestivum. Next base: position 657,899,261 of record NC_057801.1, read on the forward strand.
CATGGAACATATAAGATGTTCCAATAGCTGAAATTGGTATTTCAGGCTCATGCCCGTATTGAGAGATATGAGACCTCTGACAAGTACTTTGCCTACAAGATGGAGGAGAATAACTCAGCTAGTAAGCATGTGCTCAGAATGTCTGTGTACTACAATCGCTTGAATCAAGTGGGAGTTTATCTTCCAGATAAGATAGTGATGGACAGAGTTCTCTAGTCACTATCACCAAGCTACTGGGACTTCGTGATAAACTATAATATGCAAGGGATGACTAAAATGATTCTCGAGCTCTTCGCGATCGGCGAAGGTAGAAATCAAGAAAGAGCATCAAGTGTTGATGGTTAACAGGACCACTAGTTTCAATAAAAAGGGCAAAGGAAAAGAAAGGGAACTTCAAGAAGAATGGAAAGCAAGTTGCCATTCCTGTGAAGAAGCCCAAAGCTGGACCTAAGGTTGAAACTGAGTGCTTCTACTGTAAAGGAAATGGTCACTAAAAGTGGAACTGCCCCCAAATACTTGGCGGATAAGAAGGATGGCAAAGTGAACAAAGGTATATTTGATATACATGTTATTGATGTGTACCTTACTAGTGTTCGTAGTAACCATACCGGTTCAGTTGCTAAGATTAGTAACTCGAAGTAGGTGTTGCAGAATAAATAGAAACTAGTTAAGGGCGAGGTGACGATGTGTGTTGGAAGTGATTCCAAGGTTGATACGATCACCATCACACACTCCCTCTACCTTCGGGATTAGTGTTGAACCTAAATAAATGTTGTTTGGTGTTTGCCTTGAGCATTAATATGATTAGATCATGTTTATTGCAATACGGTTATTCATTTAAGTCAGAGAATAATTGGTGTTCTGTTTACATGAATAAAACCTTCTATTGTCATACACCCAATGTGAATGGTTTACTGAATCTCGATCGTAGTGACACACATATTCATAATATTGATGCCAAAAGATGCAAAGTTGATAATGATAGTGTAACATACTTGTGGCACTGCTGTTTAGCTCATAATGGTGTAAAGTGCATGAAGAAACTCCATGCAGATTGACTTTTGGAATCACTTGATTATGAATCATTTGATACTTGCGAACCATGTCTCATGGGAAAGAATACTAAAACTCCGTTCTCCGGAACAATGGAGCGAGCTAATGAGTTATTCGAAATAATATATATCGTTGTATGCGGTCCAATGAGTGTTGAAGAACGCCGCGAGTATCATTATTTTCTGACCTTCACAGATGATTCGAGTAGGTATGGGTATGTCTACTTGATGAAACACAAGTCTGAAACATTTGAAAAAGTTCAAACAATTTCAGAGTGAAGTGGAGAATCATCAAAATCAAAAAATAAAGTTTCTACGATCTGATCACGGAGTCGAATGTTTGAGTTATGAGTTTGACTGTCATTTAAAACAATGTGGAATTGTTTCAAAACTCACGATACCTGGTACACCACAGCGTAATGGTGTGTCTGAATGTCATAACCATACTTTATTGATATGGTGCGTTCTATGATGTCTCTTACCGATTTACCACTATCGTTTTGGGGTTATGCATTAGAGACAGTCGCATTCAGGTTAAATAGGGCACCGTCTAAATCCATTGAGACGACACCATATGAACCATGGTTTGGCAAGAAACCTAAGCTGGCGTTTCTTAAAGTTTGGGGTTGCGACAATTATGTCAAATCGGAGAAGTGTGTCTTCATAGGATACCCTAAGGAAACAATTGGGTACACCTTCTATCATAGATTCGAAGGCAAGATCTTTGTTGCTAAGAATGGATCCTTTCTAGAGAAAGAGTTGTTCTCGAAAGAAGTGAGTGGGAGGAAACTAGAACTTGATGAGGTAATTGTACCTTCTCTCGAATTGGAAAGTAGTACATCAGAGAAATCCATTCCCGTGATGCATACACCAACTAGAGAGGAAGCTAATGATGACGATCACAAAACTTTAGATCAAGTTACTACTGGACCTCGTAGGTCGAACAGAGCACGCTCCGCACTAGAGTGGTACGGTAATCCTATCCTGGAAGTCATGTTACTAGACCATGGCGAACCTACGAACTATGAAGAAGCTATGACGAGCCTAGATTTTGACAGATGGCTTGAGGCCATGAAATCTGAGATATGATCCATGTATGAGAACGAAGTGTGGACTTTGGTGGACTTGCCCGATGATCAGCAAGCCATAGAGAATAAATCAAGAAAAAAACCGACACCGATGGTAATGTTACTATCTACAAAGCACGACTTGTCACAAAAGGTTTTCGACAAGTTCAAGGGGTTGACTACGATGAGACTTAGCGATGCTTGAGTCCATCCGAATCATGTTAGCAATTGCTGCATTTTATGATTATGAAATCTGGAAAATGGATATCAAAACTACATTCCTTAATGGATATCATAAAGAAGAGTTGTATATGGTGCAACCAAAAGGTTTTGTCGATCCTAAAGGTGCTAACAAAGTGTGCAAGCTCTAGTGACCCATCTATGGACTAGTGCAAGCATCTCGGAGTTGGAATATATGCTCTGATGAGGTGATTAAAGCATATGGTTTTATACAGAATTATGGTGAAGCCTGTATTTACAAGAAAGTGAGTGGGAGCTCTGTAGCATTTATGATATTATATGTGGATGACATATTGTTGATTGCAAATGATATAGAATTTATGGATAGCATAAAAGGATACTTGAATAAGGATTTTTTTCAATGAAAGACCTCGGTGAAGCTGCTTATATATTGGGCATCAAGATCTATAGAGATAGATCGAGACGTTTAATAGGACTTTCACAAAGCACATACCTTGACAAAGTTTTGAAGAAGTTCAAAATGGATCGGTCAAAGAAAGGGTTCTTGCCTGTATTACAAGGTGTGAAGTTGAGTAAGACTCAAACCCGACCACGACAGAAGATAGAGAGAGAATGAAAGTCATTCTTTATGCCTCAGCCATAGGTTCTATAAATTATGCCATGCTGTGTACCAGACCTATTTATGTACCTTGCCATGAGATTGGCAAGGGGGTACAATAGTGATCCAGGAGTATATCATTGGACAGCGGTCAAAATTATCCTTAGTAACCTAAGAGGACTCAAGAAATATTTCTTGGTTATGGAGGTGATAAAGAGTTCGTCATAGAGGGTTACATCGATGCAAGCTTAGACACCAATTCAGATGACTTCAAGTCTCAACCTGGATACTTATTGAAAGTGGGAGCAATTAGCTAGAGTAGCACCATGCATATCATTATAGACATAGAAATTTGCAAAATACATACAGATCTGAATGTGGCGGACCCGTTGACTAAACTTCTCTCACAAGCAAAACATGATCACAGCTTACTACTCTTTGGGTGTTAATCACATGGCGATGTGAACTAGATTATTGACTCTATTAAACTCTTTGGGTATTAGTCACATGGCGATGTGAACTATGGGTGTTAATCACATGGCGATGTGAACTAGATTATTGACTCTACATCAAGTGGGAGACTGAAGGAAATATGCCCTAGAGGCAATAATAAAGTTTTTATTTTATATTTCCTTATTCATGGTAAGGTTTATTATTCATGCTAGAATTGTATCGATCGGAAACTTAAATACATATGTGAGTTCATAAACAAATATCGTGTCCCTAGTAAGCCTCTACTAGACTAGCTCGTTGATCAAAGATGGTTAAGGTTTCCTAACCATGGACATGTGTTGTCATTTGATAATGGGATCACATCATTTAGAGGACTCATGTGATGGAAAAGAACCATATGTTAGTTTAGCATATTTATGATTTAGTTTATTGCTATTGCTTTCTTCATGTCAAATACATATTCCTTCGACTATGAGATTACGCAACTCCCGGATAAAGTAGGAATACCTTGTGTGCTATCAAACGCCACAACATAACTGGGTGATCATAAAGATTCTCTACAGGTATCTCCAAAGGTGTTTGTTGAGTTGGCATAGAGCGAGATTAGGATTTGTCACTCCGAGTATCAAAGAGGTATCTCTGGGCCCTCTTGGTAATACATATCATAAGCTTGCAAGCAAATGACTAAGGAGTTAGTTACAAGGTGATGTACTATGGAACGAGTAAAGAGACTTGCCGGTAACGAGATTGAACTAGGTATGAAGATACCGACGATCGAATCTCGGGCAAGTAACATACCGATGGACAAAGGGAATTATGTATGCTGTCATCACGGTTCAACCGATAAAATATCTTCTTAGAACATGTAGGAGCTAATATGGGCATCCAGGTTCTGCTATTGGTTATTGACCGGAGAGGTGTCTCGGTCATGTCTACATAGTTCTCGAACCCATAGAATCCACAAGCTTAACGTTCATTGACAATATAGTGTTATATGAGTTATATGATTTGGTGACCGAATGTTGTTTGGAGTCCCAGATGAGATCATGGACATGACGAGGAGTCTCAAAATGGCCGAGAGGTAAGGAATGATATATAGGACGGTGGTATTAGGACACCAGAAGTGTTTCGGAGTGTACTAGATAGTCATCGGAGTACCGCAGGGGGTACCAGACACCCCCGGGAGGATAGTGGGCCTATTAGGCCACAAGAAGGGAGCACACCATCCCACAAGGGGCTGGCTTACCCCCCATGGTAGTTTCCCAAGGGGGGATTCAGCCTCCCCCTTCCTTCCCTCTTCCCCCTTTCCTTCCCCCTCCGACAAATATGGCAGGGGGACGCAGCCAAGGGCAGGAGCCCAAGTAGGATTCGGACCTACTTGGGGTGCCCCTTGGCCTTTCTCCTCTCCCTCCCACCTATATATATGTGGGAGGGGGCGCCTAGCACACCCCAGACAATTTCTTAGCCGTGTGCGCCCCCCTCCACCGTTTACACCCCCGATCATATTTTCGTAGTGCTTAGGCGAAGTCCTGTGGAGATAACTTCACCGTCACCGTCACCATGCTGTCATGCTGCCAGAACTCATCCACTACCTCACCTTCTTGCTGGATCAACATGGCACGAATGTCACAGAGCTAAACGTGTGATGAATGCAGAGGTGACGTACGTTCGGTACTCGATTCGTTGGATCGTGAAGAAAGTCTGACTACATCAACCGCGTTGCCAAACGCTTCCACTTACGGTCTATGAGGGTACGTAGACAGACTCTCCCCTGTCGTTGCTATGCATCTCCATGGATAGATCTTGCGTGTGCATTGATTTTTTTGTTTTCCATGCAACGTTTCCCAACAACTTCTAAAGTTTAGCTGTAGCGCCTTAGCAGTAGCGCAGGTGCCCACGCTACTGCTAAGGTAAAACCTTGCGCTACTGCTAGGCTTTTCACTAGTAGTGTATCTTTAAAATGAAGATCTTTTTTTGGAACATTAGGGGTTTTGACGCTAGGGGGCATCAAAACAAGCTCCGTGAGTTTGTCCATGATTCTTCCATTGATATCATTTGTCTGCTGGAAGCCTTTAAATCCTCCTTTTCTTCTACTGATTTAGATTCTATTGTTGGTGCTGGTCATTTTGTATGGTTTTGGCTTCTCGCCATGGGGCATTGTAGTGGTATTTTGGTTGGTGCTAAGTTGGATGTTTTTGTATTATTGCTTTTGATTCCGGGCTTTTATTTGCTAGTCTTGTGGTGTGTCATCATGAGATCAATTACCCGTGGGAGATTATTGTGGTTTATGGTCCAGCTGATCATGTTTATACTCAATTATTCCTAGTTGACCTATCCGCTAAACTTGTGTCGGCTAATCTATCTCTGTTAGTTGGCGGTGATTTTAATCTGATCATGCATCCGTTAGAGAAGAATAACAACAACTTTTCTTAATGGAGGGCTGAGGACTTTAATGATTTTATTAGTAATTCTACGATCCATGAAGTGCCTAGATTTGGAGCTCTTTTACTTGGTCTAATTACCAACTTAATACTGTTCGTTGTATTTTAGAGCGGGTTCTTTCTTGTGCTTGTTTGGGTGATATTTATCATCGTGCCTTCCTACTTGCCAAATCTCATATTGGCTCAGACCATACTCCCTCGATGCTGGATGTTGGTAACCGTTCTACTAGGGTGTCTTCTCGCTTCCATTTTGATGTGTCTTGGCTGGAGGTTCCGGGATTTCATTACATTATGTCTTGCAAGATTACCTCTCCCCTCTCATTGATTTATCATGTCCTTTGGATAACTCGAGCTTTCTTTCGCGTCTTTTGTGCTAATTTTTGAAGCTAAGAGGGAGAAAGTTTCGTTGTTGGCGCAAATCAAAAATCTCGATGTCATTAGTGACTCGATGGATCTTGACTCTGATGGGTGGGCCAATAGATATGCGTCACAAGTTTTCCTCTCTGGTATTCACGCTGCAAGGAAGCTTACTGGAAGCAGCATGGCCATCTGAGATGGATTTTGAAAGGGGATGCAGTTCCTAAATATATTTTGGCTCTTTCTAATGGTAGGCGTCGTCATTGCTTGATTCCCTCTTGATGATTGATGGGGCCCTATCCTCTGATTCTAATTTTATTATGGCTCATATTGTGCCTTTTTATGCTAAACTGCTTCTGGCCTAACCCCCGTCTCCTCTTATTCCCTGCTAGAATTTCTAGCCAGCCTCAACTATTAGTAGTGCTAGTGAGAACTTGTGTCTCTCCATTCCCCTCTCTTGTTCTGAAATTGATGAGGTTGTGGTCGCATCTAACTCCAACTCTCCCCCGAGCCCAGATGGATTCTCGATTACTTTCTTTAAGAAATTTTGGACCCTGCTTAAAGGTCTTGTTTACGCGATTATTTAGGGTTGCTTAGGCATGGTGAATATTTCTAGACTGTATTGTTCTATTCTTTACCGCAACCCAAAACTTAAAGGGGCCAATTCAATCAGTCAATTTTGACTGATTGCATTGATTAACAATCTTGCCAAATTCCGCTCTAAAGGTTTTTCTACTCATCTACCCCCTATTGCTCATTGTGTAATTTCTCACACACAATCAACATTCATTAAAGGGAGGTTTATCCTTGATGGTATTGTTAGCCTTCATGAGATCATCCATGAGTTGTGGGTTAAGAAGCATCAAGTACTCATTCTCAAGTTGGATTCTGAAAAAGCCTATGATTGTGTGAGATGGACCTCTCTTAGAGGCATTCTTCTGTCTAGGGGTTTTGATGGTGCTTATGTACATCATATCACGCAGTTGGTTGTTGGTGGCCATAAGATAGCGTTTGTCTTTGCCAATGGTAGAGGCATGCAGCAAGGGGATGCCATTTCACCCCTCCTCTTCAATTTCATCGCCGATTCCCTGGCTTGTATCTTGGACTGTGCATCGAATGTTGGTCACATTACCCCTGTTTTGTCTCATCTCCTGCCCCATGGGGCCACCCACCTCCAGTATGCGGATGACACGATTATTTTAGTGGAGAATAATCATACTTGCATTCTAACCTGAAGTTTATTTTGCTTTTCTTTGAGTCCATCTTTGTCGGGGGGATGAAACCCGGGAAGGCAACGGAACCCAGATCCTTTTCAAAAACAACGGGGCCGGCATCGCCCCTCAAGCTGGCACGCGCTTGGCCGGGTCGCTCGACCCGGCCAAACCCCGCAACCCAGCCAAACTCTCCGACCCGGCAAGACACGTCGACTCGGCCTCAACAACTAGTACAAGACGACTGAACCCGGCACAACCAAGGCTTCCTCGACAAGCTAGCTCCACCCATGGCGTGCTCCACAATCCAGCCACGGGTCAGCTCCCGTCCCATCCAGGCCGTACGATGGGACGAGTCTTCAGCCACTGATGACCAAGGCAACAATGCCCCGCCCATGCCTCTGGTCAGCTGGAGCGTGGCAACAGTGCCCCTCACCTACCCGCTGAGCAGGGCCGGCATGGCTATAGTGCCCCCACCATCACTGCTGACGGCAGCAAGCGGCGACCTGACGGAGCGCCACTGTACACGACTCGACTCGGCCACGCCTTGACGATCGACAAGACGGCGCACAGTCCCCCAAGGCACGTGGGGCCCGCACCTAGGGGAACCCGGCGAACCATAGACCCCCAGCGGGTCCCAGCCCGGGTCCCCGGACATCGACAACCCGGACCCACCAAGTTGTAACATTACCATTGTATCCCTGGGGGGTTGGCCTATAAAACCCCCCAGGAGCCCACGCATACGGGCAGAGAGAGCGAGAGACAGATAACATAGAGAGGGACTAGCCACCCAACAGTAACACCCACTCGGGAGAAGGAGCAGCCTAAGCCTTGGCCAGCCCTCCTTCCTCCCCCACACAGCTCAAGGAGCAACCTTGTACTTTTGAACATCAAACTACACTCGGTAGGACTAGGGGTGTCATCTCTCCGGAGAGCCCCAAACCTGGGTATGTCTTGCGTCCCACGCTCGCTCATACCAACCCAGCCTCTGGAGCCCACCAGTGCCCTCGAGCCTCCTCATCTCTTTAGCCATCCCATGGCATCTGCCGTCCGCCCACCATGACAGTTAGCGCCCACCGTGGGGCAGCTCGAGGAGCTGGCCGGGAGCATGCTTCAGACGGGGCCCTTCTCCTACTCCGATGAGTCTGTCGTGCTGACGGACGACGTCGTTGACGCACTCGCCGCCTCCTTCGCCGCGCCGCACATCTCTGATGTGCCCACGGTCGACGAGTACCCCAGCGAGGTACTCAGCTACTCCGACTCCCCCCTCTCCCTCGGCGGTGGCATTTCCCCCAGGGCAATGGGCGTCCACGTGGAGGTTTTCATCATCGGCGATGACGCCTCCTCCTCATCGAGCAAGATGAGGAAGGTTGCCAAAGCCAGGGCCGCAGCGGAACGGACCGAGCCATCCGATCCGTTGCGCACCATGATGCAGAGCCTCTGCATCCCCATCGGCACCGATGTTGACACCACCAACGTCGGTGAGGCCCGAGCCCAGCTTGAGGAAAGGTGCCAGCAGATGCTGGACCTGTCCAAGACGCTCGCGTCCACCTAGCGTCGTCTGGATTCTGCTCAGCTGGAGCGCAACGCCGCCTATGGATTCACGCCCGCCGTGGCGAGCCGAGCCGGGTCTTCGACGTGCATGCCCGGGGAGGATCAATCGGCCGGGCCCTCGGCGCCGTCCCGACCGTCTACGAGACCCCAGCAAAGAACATGCGCGCTGCCCAGGCAGCCGCAGTCGACCTGGACCAGCTTACGCGCGAGGAACTGAGGGAGCGCATCGGGCGGATACGTGACCTCATCAACGCGGCCAACACCCAGTAGGACCGCCTCAACCAGCTCGCCAAGCCAGCGGGATCTGGCTCCGCCCGCATCGGCGGACCCAACGAACTTCAACACACAGCTTCCTCGCGACCCGGTGAGGCGCACTCCGGCCGAGCCCGGACTCGGCGTGACCCGGCCGCCAAGCCCGCTGGCGGTTTGGGTGACAAGCCCATCCCGGAGAACCAGCGCGGACCCGGCCAGCATGGCCGGCGTCTGTCTCCAACTGACCCAGCCCCCCGTGGCCTGGTCGCCAGTTGACTCGGCACACGTGCCATCGACGACGCTGACGCTCGCCACCGCCTCGACCAGCTCGCTCACTCCCTAGAGGTGGAGGAAATCGGCGCTATCGAGCCGACGTGCTTCGGCCCACGCATCCGGGAAGAGCCCTTTCCCAAAGGGTTCATGCTCCCCCGAGACACCCCCAAGTACAACGGGACCATGAAGCCAGAAGACTGGCTCGCCGACTACACCACCACCATTGGCATCACCGGGGCCAATAGCCGGCTCGCCATGCGCTACACACCACTCATGCTCCAGGGGTCGGTGCGCACCTGGTTGAACAGTCTGCCGATGGGCAGCGTCAACACGTGGGTCGATTTTAAGCAAGCCTTCGTCCGCAATTTCACGGGGACCTACAAGCGACCCGGTCGCCCTAGCCAGCTCGCCATGTGCATGCAAGGGCCCGCGGAGACCGGTCGCGAGTACCTCGCATGCTGGACCAAGCTCCAGAACAGCTGCGAGGGCGTCCATGAAGTCCAAACAATCCAGTACTTCGTCAACGGGTACCGAGACGACACTGATGTCTACTACACAACCTTCGTTTGTAGACGTTGTTGGGCCTGCAAGTGCACATGTTTGTAGGACAGTAGAAAAATTCCCTCAAATGGATGACCTAAGGTTTATCAATGCGTAGGAGGCGTAGGATGAAGATGGTCTCTCTCAAACAACCCTGCAACCAAATAACAAAGAGTCTCTTGTGTCCCCAACACACCCAATACAATGGTAAATTGTATAGGTGCACTAGTTCAGCGAAGAGATGGTGATACAAGTGCAATATGGATGGTAGATAAAGGTTTTTGTAATCTGAAATTATAAAAACAGCAAGGTAGCAAGCGATAAAAGTGAGCATAAACGGTATTGAAATGGTAGGAAACAAGGCCTAAGGTTCATACTTTCACTAGTGCAAGTTCTCTCAACAATAATAACATAGATAGATCATATACCAATCCCTCAACATGCAACAAAGAGTCACTCCAAAGCCACTAATAGCGGAGAACAAACGAAGAGATTATGGTAGGGTAAGAAACCACCTCAAAGTTATTCTTTCGGTTCAATCTATTCAAGAGTTCATACTAGAATGACACCTTAAGACACAAATCAACCAAAACCCTAATGTCACCTAGATACTCCATTGTCACCTCAAGTATCCATGGGCATGATTATATGATATGCATCACACAATCTCAGATTCATCTATTCAACCAACACAAAGTACTTCAAAGAGTGCCCCAAAGTTTCTACCGAAGAGTCAAGACAAAAACATGTGCCAACCACCATGCATAGGTTCATGGGCGGAACCCACAAGTTGATCACCAAAACATACATCAAGTGGATCACGTGAATATCCCATTGTCACCACAGATAAGCACGGCAAGACATACATCAAGTGTTCTCAAATCCTTAAAGACTCAATCTGATAAGATAACTTCAAGGGAAAACTCAATTCATTACAAGAGAGTAGAAGGGGAGAAACATCATAAGATCCAACTATAGTAGCAAAGCTCACGATACATCAATGTCACATCCCTAGCTTTACCCTGGCCTTGGACTAGCTTGGTTGCTGCATCATGTTTAAATTCAAATGAAATTTAAATTGAGGAATTTTCAAAGCCTCAGAATCCTTTAAAAAAATGATCAAGATAAAAATTGCTTCAAATAAGTCCAAGAAAATGTTCTTGTTATCCTCTGGAAATATTGGCAAGAGGTAAAATCCAAACCAATATTTTCGGTATCTCAGAAACATTTATTTTGGGTATTTGAATTAAATCAATAGCTATTTGAATTGGACTTATATCTACTGTTAAATAAATATAGGTCCAATAATTCTGAAATATTTTTGTGGAGCATTGTTTTAATTCCTTTAGCTCCTAAAAATATTGTCAGAAGCAAAATAAATTGAATTGGTTTCAAAACCAAATTCAAAACAAACCTGCAAAATAGAAAACAGAATTAAAACAGAAAGAGAGAGAGAGAGAGTTTTACCTGGCCACTTACCTGGCAACCCACTGGCCGGCCCAGCACTGTGCTGGCCCGTGCCAGCCAGCTGCTTCCCCTTGCCAGAGCAGGCAGGGAGGTGAGCATGGCGCGCCCGAGCTCGCCACGCACCACCCAGCCTCTCTGCATCGCCCTGGTCGCCGTTGCGCCGCGTGGATCGTCTCCTGGTCGTCGCCCCGACCTCGCCGACACCCCATTCGCCCCCCCTACGCCTCTCCTCGCCCGTTCCCCGCCATGGCCGAAGCCTCCATGGACGCGCTGCCGTAACCCCGCACCCACAGCCACTGCCCCACCTCTCCGACGTGATCCCGAGCTCCGCCACGACGTCGTCGTCCTCTCCATCGAGTCACGCGGCGCCAGAAGCTCTGCTGCATCTCCAACGCCGCCGTTTCCGACCTCGGGTGCCGGTGATCCCCGCCGTCGATTCGCCGGACCCCGTGCCTCCCCTGCCTCGCCAGCAGCACCAGAAGAACCGCGGTGAGCCGCTGCATCGTTTCCCCCATGCCTCGTTGCCTAATTCGCCCCCTAGCCGCATCAACCACCGGAGCCGAGCGCTCCCCGCCGCCGGCCATGTCGCCGCCGCGGTTGCAACCCCCGCACGTCGCACCAGAGCACGTAGGCGTGCTCAGCGTTTCCTCAGGAAGCCGCAGATCCCACCAGTTCTTCGTGAAACGCGCCGTAGCGCCAAACCCGCAGGTGCCCGAACTCCGGCCGCCGCCTTGGAGCTCGCCGCCGTCGACTCAGGCCACCCCAGCTCCTCGGGCTTGCTCCATTGGATGCGCACGAGCTCGAGCTCCCTGTAGAACCCCTCCGCGCGTCGAATGGGCGCCGGAGCAGCCATTCCGGCGAGCCACCGCCGCGTCTGGTCGTTGCCGGCGGTTAGACGCCGGTGGATTAGCCCGGTTGACCAGGGATTTGACCCCCCTGGGTCACCGACGTGTGGGCCCGTCCCCTGCTAACTTTTGGTTAATTTAATAACTAATTTAGTTAAGCCACTGACTCACTGACATGCGGGCCCCGCCCGGCTAACTAAGTTAGTTAGGGTTAATTTTAATTAGGTTAATTAGTCCAGACACTGACACGTAGGGCCCACAGGTCAGTTTGACCTGGACGGCGCCCGTTGACCTGCTGACGTCACTATGAGGTCATGATGACGCAATAATTCCTTTCTGGAATTTAAATAATTCTTAAATGATTTATTAATTTCAGAAAATGCCTAAACTTCAATAAATCATAGAAAATTAACCGTAACTCCAAATTAAATAAATTATATATGAAAAATTATCAGAAAAATTCAAGGAATCCATCTGTACCATTTTCATGCATGTTAGAACAACTTATAGCTGCTGTTTAGCACAAATCAATTAAAGGGCATTTAAATAATCACATATGGAGTTTGAATTTGAATCTTGTATTCAAACCAACTTCATTTAATCTGTTGCTAGTTGCATTAGCTCAAAACACATTCATTTTGCCATGTCATGATCATGCATCATATTGTGCATTGCATTGATTGTGTTCCCTTCTGTGTTGCCGGTATTTGTCCCCTCTCGATAGACGTGATACCGATGATGTGATCGTTGACACTGATGAAGACTCAATGTTATCTTCAGAAGTGCCAGGCAAGCAAAACCCCCTTGTTCATTCCGATACAATCCCACTCTCTCGCTCCTGCTCTCTTTTACTGCATTAGGACAACAACGATTCAACTGTTACTTGCTGCGGTAGCTGAACCCCTTTATCCTTTGCATGACCTGTCATTGCCACAGTAAATAGATGAAACCCACTAGCATGAGTAGGAGTTGTTTGAGCCCTGTTGTGCCTACTCATTCATGCTTGTTTGTCATGCCTGCTACTGCTTAGAGTTGAGTCAGGTCTGATTCATCGGGGATGAATCAGAGGCGTGTGAACATGTCCTACTGTGTGTGAGCTAAGTGTGTGAACACGATTTGGTAAAGGTAGCGGTGAGAGGCCATGTAGGAGTACATGGTGGGTTGTCTCATTGCAGCCGTCCTCAGGAACTGAGTTCTGTGTTTGTGATCCATGATTCAGCTACTACCATGCATTGGGCCCGAAACCAATGACCCCGCTCGACTTCTTATCACCCTTGTCCTCTGTCCAGGAGTTGCAAGTAGTTTCTGGTGTTTGTAGTATGCTGGAGGCCGTGCGCAGCGCTGACCGTAGGGGTGGGCTGTGATGCGGTAGGCACGTGGCACGGTGTACCGGGCGCCCGTTTGGTGTCTCGGGAACCCTGTTCACATCGTTTGGGGCTGTGAGCGAAACTCCGGCCGGATCTCCTCATGGATGGAACCCGAATAGGCGATAAACCTGGACTAGAGACTTGAGTGTTTAGGTAGGTCGTGGCCGACACCCACGTTGGGCTTCCGCTTGAAGGTTGCCGAGTACATGTCGTGTAAACGACGGTAAGTGGTGAGAGCGTGTGTGAAGAAGTACACCCCTGCAGGGTTAACATCATCTATTCGAATAGCCGTGTCCGCGGTAAAGGACTTCTGGGTTGCTTATATCAGTTCATAGACAAGTGAAAGTGGATACTCTAAAATACGCAAGATAAGCGTGAGTGCTATGGATGGCGTTCTCGTAGGGAGACGGGAGCGGATCCATAGTGGTGTATTGATATGGTGAATATGTGGACTCGTGTGCGCCACCTCAAAAGAGTTACTTGCAGTCGTAGTTCAGGATAGCCACCGAGTCAAAGCTGGCTTGCTGCAGTTAAACCCCACCATCCCCTTGTTGATAATGATGCATATGTAGTTAGTTCTGATGTAAGTCTTGCTGGGTACATTTGTACTCACGTTTGCCTATTTTATGTTTTTGCAGAGAGACTTCAGTCTCACTAGTATTTCCGCGTGGTCTTCGACGTTTAGCTTGTTACCTCAGCTACGATCTTGTGCCCTCGGCAGGATCTGATAGATAGTCAGGCTTCTCAGCCTTTTTCATTTATAGATGTCTGTACTCAGACATGATAGCTTCCGCTTGTGCTTTGATTTGTATGCTCTGATTGTTGGGTCATGAGACCCATGTTTGTAATATCTCGCTCCTCGGAGCCTATTGAATAAATACTTGAGTCGTAGAGTCATGTTGTGATGCCATGTTGTATTTGCACATATCGAGCATATTGTGTGTATGTTATTGAAATGCTTGGTATGTGTGGGATCTGACCATCTAGTTGTTTATCTTTAGTAGCCTCTCTTACCGGGAAATGTCTCCTAGTGTTTCCACCGAGCCATGGTAGCTTGCTACTGCTCCGGAACACTTAGGCTGGCCGGCATGTGTCCTTCTTCGTTCCTGTGTCTGTCCCTTCGGGGAAATGTCACGCGATGAATACCGGAGTCCTGTTAGCCCGCTACAGCCCGGTTCACCGGAGTCCTGCTAGCCCAGTGCTACAGCCTGGATTCACTCGCTGATGACCGACACGTTCGATGCTGGGTCATGGATGCCTGTCCCTGTAAGTCTGTGCCACTTTGGGTTTACGACTAGCCATGTCAGCCCGGGCTCCTTATCATATGGATGCTAGCGACACTGTCATATACGTGTGCCAAAAGGCGCAAACGGTCCCGGGCTAAGGTAAGGCGACACCCGTGGGAATACCGTGCGTGAGGCCGCAAAGTGATATGAGGTGTTACATGCTAGATCGATGTGGCATTGAGTCGGGGTCCTGACAGCGTTGGTATCAGAGCTTGACTGCCTGTAGGATTACCAAGCCAAACTGGTCGAAGTTGAGTCTAGAAATTCTTTAGTTATATAAGGGAATTGATTGTGGGATGGAACGTAAGGCTCTTTTTACTCCTTATACCTCATGGCCTTCTGATCTGAGTCATCATCTTCTCTTCTACGGGGATTAAGAACTAGGCTATCTCTTCTTTCTATCAGGATCACGTGTTACTAATCCGTAGACTTATAAGATTGTTGGATTTAAGCTCAGTTCAGTTCCTACTACTTCTGTATGTTAATTGTTGATCTCGAGACCTTGATATTGTGCTTCTGAGTGGTTATGCCACCATTTTTGTGAATGTCTCAAATCTTTTCTGAGCATTTACAGCCGTTATGCTGTCCGAGTCATCCCAGGTTTCTAAAGTAGTCTGATGCATTTGCAAATCCCTTCCTCCTGTTTCCGATGTGCCTTTGGTCAGATTAATCACACAAATCAGTGAGTTGAGGTACTTTATTGCCTTGACATATATGTTGGAGTTGGTATTATGACCCTAGGTGTCTTAGGGGATCATCTAGTAATTTAGCCATGATTGTGTCCCAGTGTGATGATTCTGGCCATCATTCTCGTAAGCATCCCTTGATGCACTTAGTTAGTAGGTATTCCATTCCGGGCTTCTTGAACCCGAGATTCACCCTACTTACTTCATGTCGATAGTGTTTGCTAGTTCCCTTAGGTTATTAGTAACCTTTGCGATAGTCCTTGAAGTCCGTGGTATCTTCTTCTTCCAAATACCATGAACTACTTATGGCAGAAGTTCCTCGTTGAACTGAACGATCACAACCAGAGTGCTCTTGATGAGTTCTCCATTATATATTGTGGTTCTGCCAGTTCTACCTTTCTGCATGGGTTATCCGGAGGAATTATGTTGAACTTGGTTCGACATACTAATCTATGCATCCACAACTCAGAAAGTTATATGTTCCTTTGAGTTGTCCCTCTTTAGTTGTCTACTGACCTTCGTCTATCAATTGATAGTCAAGAGTATGCGTGCGTTCGTTTGTCGATGCCTATTACTCTTGTGGTCCGTCAAGCCATTCTGTCCTGAATGACTTGGAGAAACAAACTCCAGTACCTCATCCATATCTAGGATTGGGTCAAAGTAGTTGTATTCCGCAGATCAGATGCCAATCCAGCTTTTGGTTCTGTTCTACCTTGGAGTATTACCCCCTTTATGTCAGAATTTTCATGAGAACTGCACCAACTCTCATGAATTTTGACGTAGTGATACTTCTCACCATCATTAGTCATTCCTCGGCCCTTGTGTTGATGCAACCGGAATACCGACAAATGAATTGTGATGTGTGAAATCCATACTCCCAGCAACCTCGTTGTTTGGTAGTTAAAGGACAATAATTTCATTCTTAGCCTGTTGGTTCTTGAATCATCATTCTAAGACTGATCGTGCTATCTAGTCCTTATTTCCGGTGCACCCTTCGATCAATGAGTTAGGATTGTGCCAATCCCTCGCTCTGTTGATCATATCGTCTTGCCCTGAAAAGCAAGATTGTTCCTGAGCCTAATAGCATATCGGTGGTTGTGATTTTCCGATTATCTTCTAGGAAGTATCACCGGGTCGTCACCCGACCGCTATGTTGAGCTCGTGATCAAGTTGGTTTATCCTTGTAAACCACCCCTTCTCCAAGAATCTGTGTGGGATACCCCTGAGCTAGTTGGCTAAGCTGAACAACAACTTGGAAAGTTGGAAGATGGAAGCTTGCCCGACTTAGTTCGTTCCAAAGGGATATTCTTGTGTAGTGTGTGTTGAAGAAAGATGATATCTTCATCAATTGGTCTTTGTGATCAATTGTTCGATCTATTATCTTACCCAAACCTTTGATTTGAGTATGGGCTATCGTCAAATCAAATCCGAACCAACGATGTTCGTAGTGTTGTCTTACTCGTGGATTTTCCTCGAGCATACACCATTATATCGTTTGGGTCTGACTAGTGCTATCACTCGTTCACATAATTATGGAACTCCTTCTTCATGGAAACCAGGATGAGTTGTTGTTGAGCCCATCAGCAATATATTTAACCTCTCCATGATTATGTTGAACATCCAGCTAGTACTGGAAACTTTTCTAAGCATTATCTTCATGACCCGCTCATGGAGCATATGTCCGGATGAAAGATGTGACTTTCTCTAATTCACGTGCACTTGGTGTAAGTTGCCGCCGTGTATCCGAGAAAGATTGTTTTTGCTTCCTTGGAATCATCCCAAGTCAGTCATGCATGTGTGAAGTATACATTGGATTGTGAGATTAGCTACCTCCATTCTATATGTGTCCCGAGCACACCAAGCCACCGATTGATTTGTTCAAGGAGAAGAAGTTCCTTCTTAAGAGTATACCTTATGCAAGGACTTCGATATCCTCGATGATGGTTTTCCCCCCGAACTCGGTAGTGTTTTATTATAAGACTACCATGTGTTCATGTTTGTCTGTGACAGCGTGTTCACACGTGTGTAGCAGAACCAGCTCATGTTTTGGAGCTTGCTATCGTAGTTCATTTCCCGAGAATCTCGCAACGTCATCTCGTCGATTTATGTTGCAAACTTTCTTATTTTTCCTAGACTCGATGAGTCTGGAATATCCTGACACCAACTAGATCTGAATCTCAGGCAGATATGATGGTTGGAACATTTCCCAAGAACTATAATATTGGTCCCTCGATAACCGGTAAGGTGGATGTCGTGGCCAACACACCCAGCCGGAAGACCCATTGTTGTAGTATCTTGATTAAGGAGGTTGGCCACCTCCCCATAAGGATTTCGTATCATTTACTCCCTAGTTGTTCCTTATGGATTTTTGTGTTCCTGAAGTCCGACATTTACTTGATGTTCTAGCTACTAAACCATTTCAATGAGTGGGTTACACT
The DNA here is from genome assembly GCF_018294505.1 of Triticum aestivum. Classification (NCBI taxonomy): domain Eukaryota; kingdom Viridiplantae; phylum Streptophyta; class Magnoliopsida; order Poales; family Poaceae; genus Triticum; species Triticum aestivum. The sequence continues at coordinate 657,917,349 of NC_057801.1, forward strand.
GGCACATCAAGGAGAACATTAGAAGCGGAGTGCTAAATGTCTCTCGGTCGATCATCCAGATTTTATTCCCTTGGCCCCGCTAAGATGAAATCTGAGAAGTGTTATCTTCCTTTGCATCTGCATCATCCATCATCATTCATCATGGTAGCAAGTTGTGTTGCCAGGATCCTTGACACGGATGTTGGTAAAACCTTGATGATTATGGAATTGCTCAAGTTCTTGAGAGCACGCGCAAGTGCTAGGTTTGATCGTCGGCATTAACTGTATAGCGCTCTCAGTTTCCTCGGTTATGCTATAACCATTCCAATAGTGGGATAACTCTCTATTGTTGAGCCTCTCCCCAGTTACCAGAATCATTCCCAGCATTTGCATTTTGTTCCCAGTTTGCACCGCCAATGTGCCATTCTACCATGGGTCTCTTCCATTTCCGGTGATAAGCAAATTCATCCATTGCGTTGTCTTCAACAAGGTAATCCACATCATCCAAGTCTGAGTATGCCATTCTACTGACCCCCTCCAAACGATCGCTTGGGAATTGCCTTAGGCTAATATAGAGAGTCTCAATGATCTCTATATCAAAGGTAATTCTTTTTGCCACTTAAGGGGATATTTCTACGAGTCACCTTCCCTAAGGTACATCATTATGGTGTCATGTCAACTTAACTCCTCGCTACGTTGACAATCGTTTACCACCTTCTTAATTGTGGAATTATTGTCCACCTAGTGAACCTTCGTCATCCGTTTCTTTCCACCCCTCTTGATGTGTATCTCGTGTCTCAACCCAAGAGATGGTTCTAAGTCTCATTCCGTGAGCTAATCCTGAGTTGTTTGATCTTTGAGAAGATAGATTCCTCTAGAGTTTTCCTTTCCTCTTCTCGTCATGATAGCTGGAGTTCTCAGAGCAAGACGACAAGACAAAGATGGTGATCGAATCAACGTTCCTATGAAGTGCAACCTGAATTGTGAAGATTATACTAGTCTGCGTTACCCTTCACCTTACCCTACGCTTGAATCTCGAGACGAGATTTTTGTTTAGTGGGGGTGAGTTGTCACATCCCTAGCTTTACCCTGGCCTTGGACTAGCTTGGTTGCTGCATCATGTTTAAATTCAAATGAAATTTGAATTGAGGAATTTTCAAAGCCTCAGAATCCTTTAAAAAAAATGATCAAGATAAAAATTGCTTCAAATAAGTCCAAGAAAATGTTCTTGTTATCCTCTGGAAATATTGGCAAGAGGTAAAATCCAAACCAATATTTTCGGTATCTCAGAAACATTTATTTTGGGTATTTGAATTAAATCAATAGCTATTTGAATTGGACTTATATCTATTGTTAAATAAATATAGGTCCAATAATTCTGAAATATTTTTGTGGAGCATTGTTTTAATTCCTTTAGCTCCTAAAAATATTGTCAGAAGCAAAATAAATTGAATTGGTTTCAAAACCAAATTCAAAACAAACCTGCAAAATAGAAAACAGAATTAAAACAGAAAGAGAGAGAGAGAGAGTTTTACCTGGCCACTTACCTGGCAACCCACTGGCCGGCCCAGCACTGTGCTGGCCCGTGCCAGCCAGCTGCTTCCCCTTGCCAGAGCAGGCAGGGAGGTGAGCATGGCGCGCCCGAGCTCGCCACGCACCACCCAGCCTCTCTGCATCGCCCTGGTCGCCGTTGCGCCGCGTGGATCGTCTCCTGGTCGTCGCCCCGACCTCGCCGACACCCCATTCGCCCCCCCTACGCCTCTCCTCGCCCGTTCCCCGCCATGGCCGAAGCCTCCATGGACGCGCTGCCGTAACCCCGCACCCACAGCCACTGCCCCACCTCTCCGACGTGATCCCGAGCTCCGCCACGACGTCGTCGTCCTCTCCATCGAGTCACGCGGCGCCAGAAGCTCTGCTGCATCTCCAACACCGCCGTTTCCGACCTCGGGTGCCGGTGATCCCCGCTGTCGATTCACCGGACCCCGTGCCTCCCCTGCCTCGCCAGCAGCACCAGAAGAACCGCGGTGAGCCGCTGCATCATTTCCCCCATGCCTCGTTGCCTAATTCGCCCCCTAGCCGCATCAACCACCGGAGCCGAGCGCTCCCCGCCGCCGGCCATGTCGCCGCCGCGGTTGCAACCCCCGCACGTCGCACCAGAGCACGTAGGCGTGCTCAGCATTTCCTCAGGAAGCCGCAGATCCCACCAGTTCTTCGTGAAACGCGCCGTAGCGCCAAACCTGCAGGTGCCCGAACTCCGGCCGCCGCCTTGGAGCTCGCCGCCGTCGACTCAGGCCACCCCAGCTCCTCGGGCTTGTTCCATTGGATGCGCACGAGCTCGAGCTCCCTGTAGAACCCCTCCGCGCGTCGAATGGGCGCCGGAGCAGCCATTCCGGCGAGCCACCGCCGCGTCTGGTCGTTGCCGGCGGTTAGACGCCGGTGGATTAGCCCGGTTGACCAGGGATTTGACCCCCCTGGGTCACCGACGTGTGGGCCCGTCCCCTGCTAACTTTTGGTTAATTTAATAACTAATTTAGTTAAGCCACTGACTCACTGACATGCGGGCCCCGCCCGGCTAACTAAGTTAGTTAGGGTTAATTTTAATTAGGTTAATTAGTCCAGACACTGACACGTAGGGCCCACAGGTCAGTTTGACCTGGACGGCGCCCGTTGACCTGCTGACGTCATTATGAGGTCATGATGACGCAATAATTCCTTTCTGGAATTTAAATAATTCTTAAATGATTTATTATTTTCAGAAAATGCCCTAAACTTCAATAAATCATAGAAAATTAACCGTAACTCCAAATTAAATAAATTATATATGAAAAATTATCAGAAAAATTCAAGGAATCCATCTGTACCATTTTCATGCATGTTAGAACAACTTATAGCTGCTGTTTAGCACAAATCAATTAAAGGGCATTTAAATAATCACATATGGAGTTGAATTTGAATCTTATATTCAAACCAACTTCATTTAATCTGTTGCTAGTTGCATTAGCTCAAAACACATTCATTTTGCCATGTCATGATCATGCATCATATTGTGCATTGCATTGATTGTGTTCCCTTCTGTGTTGCCGGTATTTGTCCCCTCTCGATAGACGTGATACCGATGATGTGATCGTTGACACTGATGAAGACTCAATGTTATCTTCAGAAGTGCCAGGCAAGCAAAACCCCCTTGTTCATTCCGATACAATCCCACTCTCTCGCTCCTGCTCTCTTTTACTGCATTAGGACAACAACGATTCAACTGTTACTTGCTGCGGTAGCTGAACCCCTTTATCCTTTGCATGACCTGTCATTGCCACAGTAAATAGATGAAACCCACTAGCATGAGTAGGAGTTGTTTGAGCCCTGTTGTGCCTACTCATTCATGCTTGTTTGTCATGCCTGCTACTGCTTAGAGTTGAGTCAGGTCTGATTCATCGGGGATGAATCAGAGGCGTGTGAACATGTCCTACTGTGTGTGAGCTAAGTGTGTGAACACGTTTTGGTAAAGGTAGCGGTGAGAGGCCATGTAGGAGTACATGGTGGGTTGTCTCATTGCAGCCGTCCTCAGGAACTGAGTTCTGTGTTTGTGATCCATGATTCAGCTACTACCACGCATTGGGCCCGAAACCAATGGACCCTCTCGGCTTCTTATCACCCTTGTCCTCTGTCCAGGAGTTGCAAGTAGTTTCTGGTGTTTGTAGTATGCTGGAGGCCGTGCGCAGCGCTGACCGTAGGGGTGGGCTGTGATGCGGTAGGCACGTGGCACGGTGTACCGGGCGCCCGTTTGGTGTCTCGGGAACCCTGTTCACATCGTTTGGGGCTGTGAGCGAAACTCCGGCCGGATCTCCTCATGGATGGAACCCGAATAGGCGATAAACCTGGACTAGAGACTTAGGTGATTAGGTAGGTCGTGGCCGACACCCACGTTGGGCTTCCGCTTGAAGGTTGCCGAGTACATGTCGTGTAAACGACGTAAGTGGTGAGAGCGTGTGTGAAGAAGTACACCCCTGCAGGGTTAACATCATCTATTCGAATAGCCGTGTCCGCGGTAAAGGACTTCTGGGTTGCTTATATCAGTTCATAGACAAGTGAAAGTGGATACCCTAAAATACGCAAGTTAAGCGTGAGTGCTATGGATGGCGTTCTCGTAGGGAGACGGGAGCGGATCCATAGTGGTGTATTGATATGGTGAATATGTGGACTCGTGTGCGCCACCTCAAAAGAGTCGCTTGCAGTCGTAGTTCAGGATAGCCACCGAGTCAAAGCTGGCTTGCTGCAGTTAAACCCCACCATCCCCTTTGTTGATAATGATGCATATGTAGTTAGTTCTGATGTAAGTCTTGCTGGGTACATTTGTACTCACGTTTGCCTATTTTATGTTTTTGCAGAGAGACTTCAGTCTCACTAGTATTTCCGCGTGGTCTTCGACGTTTAGCTTGATACCTCAGCTACGATCTTGTGCCCTCGGCAGGATCTGATAGATAGTCAGGCTTCTCAGCCTTTTTCATTTATAGATGTCTGTACTCAGACATGATAGCTTCCGCTTGTGCTTTGATTTGTATGCTCTGATTGTTGGGTCATGAGACCCATGTTTGTAATATCTCGCTCCTCGGAGCCTATTGAATAAATACTTGAGTCGTAGAGTCATGTTGTGATGCCATGTTGTATTTGCACATATCGAGCATATTGTGTGTATGTTATTGAAATGCTTGGTATGTGTGGGATCTGACCATCTAGTTGTTTATCTTTAGTAGCCTCTCTTACCGGGAAATGTCTCCTAGTGTTTCCACCGAGCCATGGTAGCTTGCTACTGCTCCGGAACACTTAGGCTGGCCGGCATGTGTCCTTCTTCGTTCCTGTGTCTGTCCCTTCGGGGAAATGTCACGCGATGAATACCGGAGTCCTGTTAGCCTGCTACAGCCCGGTTCACCGGAGTCCTGCTAAGCCAGTGCTACAGCCTGGATTCACTCGCTGATGACCGACACGTTCGATGCTGGGTCATGGATGCCTGTCCCTGTAAGTCTGTGCCACTTTGGGTTTACGACTAGCCATGTCAGCCCGGGCTCCTTATCATATGGATGCTAGCGACACTGTCATATACGTGTGCCAAAAGGCGCAAACGGTCCCGGGCTAAGGTAAGGCGACACCCGTGGGAATACCGTGCGTGAGGCTGCAAAGTGATATGAGGTGTTACATGCTAGATCGATGTGGCATTGAGTCGGGGTCCTGACAATCAAGATCGTGCCATAGAGAGAACACGAGAGAGAGAGAGAGAGAGAGAGATCAAACACATAGCTACTGGTACATACCCTCAGCCCCGAGGGTGAACTACTCCCTCCTCGTCATGGATAGCACCGGGAGGATGAAGATGGCCACTGGTGAGGGATCTCCCCTCCGGCAGGGTGCTGGAACGGGCTTCCGAGAGGTTTTTTGTGGCTACAGAGGCTTGCAGCGGTGGAACTCCCAATCTATCTTCTTCTTTGATGTTTTTAGGGTACATGGACTTATATAGGCGAAAGAATTCGGTCGAGGGAGCCTCGAGGGGCCCAGGAGTCAAGGGGGCGCGCCCAGGGGGGTGGGCGCACCCTCCTATCTGTTGGCTTCCATGAACCTCCCCTGGCTTGAACTCCAAGTCTCCCGGATCATATCCTTTCCAAAAATCACGCTCCCGAAGGTTTTATTCCGTTTGGACTCCGTTTGATATTCCTTTTCTTCGAAATACTGAAACAGGCAATAAAACAACAATATGGGCTGGGCCTCCGGTTAATAGGTTAGTCCCAAAAGTAATATAAAAGTGTATAATAAAGCCCGTAATCATTCAAAAGAGATAATAAAATAGCATGAATGCTTCATAAATTATAGATACGTTGGAGACGTATCAGCATCCCCAAGCTTAATTCCTGCTCGTCCTCGAGTAGGTAAATGATAAAAGAAAGAATTTATGAAGTGTGAATACTAGAAGGTGCACAAGTTTGATCAATGATAATTTCAATCACCTTTTCTAGCACGATTATAAGTCATAATAGTAGTTCATCTCATAAAACTTCTCACGATCAAGTAACAAGCAATTCACATGTTAGACCATAAACTTTCATGAAAACTAGAAAACTTCATTCTCAGTCATCAAACAATTACAATTCATCTTATTTTCAGGAAGGGTCTATGTCAGAGCTTTGATTTAGCAAACTCCACATACTCAACTATCATATAGTCTTCTACAATTGCTAACACTCACGCAATACTAATGGTTATGGAGTTTCAATCGGACACTGAGAAAGATAGGGGCTTATAGTGTTGCCTCCCAACGTATTCACCTTTGGGTGATGTCAACAATAATAGTTCATGCTAACTTACGTCCAATTGGACATATGTATCAGGATCTTTCCAAAAAGAGGTGCTTGTCAAAGGATAAAATGAAAAAGGGAAAGGAGAAGATCACCTTGACTCTTGCATAAAGTAAAAGACATAAAGTAAAAGATAGGCCCTTCGTAGTGGGAAGCAAGGATTTGCAGGGGTGCCAGGGCTCGATTTTGAAATAGAGATAAATAATTTTGAGAGGTATGATCTCATTGTCAACATAACAACCAAGAATGGTAAAGTTTTTACTCCCCCTCCACCAACAATCATCAATCCATGGCTTGCCCGAAACAACGGGTGCCTCCAACTAACATCAATCCTGGGGGAGTTTTGTTTTAATTATTTTTGATTTGATTTTGATCTTTTGATCATGGGACTGGGCATCTTGGTTACCAGCCATTTTTCTCATGAATGATGAGCAGAGTCCACTCATCTTGAGAATAACCCACCTAGCATGGAAGATGCTGACAGCCCCTAGTTGCTGCATGAGCGATTCGGGCATACGAAACAGATTATTTTTTGAAGGTTTAGAGTTTGTCACATGCAAATTTACTTGGAACGGTAGGTAAATACCGCATATAGGTAGGTATGGTGGACACTCATGGCAAAAACTGGGTTTAAGGATATTTGGAAGCACAAGTAGTATCTCTACTTGGTGCAAGGAATTTTGGTTAGCATGAGGTGGAAAGGCAAGCTCAACATGTTTGAATGATCCATGAAAATATACTTTAACTGAGATGTGAGAAAACATAACCCATTACGTTGTCTTCCTTGTCCAACATCAATTCTTTAGCATGTCATACTTAATGAGTGCTCACAATTATAAAAGATGTCCAAGATAGTATATTTATAAGTGAAATCTCTCTTCCTTCAATATTCTTTCATGAATTGTTCAAACGACCAATACAATGCTTGCTAACCTTCAATAAACTTACTACCTCTACTTCTTAGATGTGAAGTCATTACTCCCAACGGGGTAAGCATATGAAACATATATAATTTCAGATTTATGACATTCAACTCATTCAACCAATTACACATAGGATATAAGTGAAGCACACGAGTAAATGACAAACTACTCCAAAAAGATATAAGTGAAGATCAATGAGTAGCTAAATAATTATGTACTATGTGAAGACTCTCTCTCATTAAAGAATTTCAAATGTTGGTATTTTATTCAAACAGCAAGCAAAACAAAATAAAATGACATTGCAAGGATAGTACAACTCATGTGAAGAAGCAAAAACTCAGGCTCAACCGATACTAACCGATAGTTGTTGAAGAAGAAAGGTGGGATACCTAACGGGGCATCCCCAAGCTTAGATGCTTGAGACTTCTTGAAATATTATCTTGGGGTGCCTTTGGCATCCCCAAGCTTGAGATTTTGTGTCTCGTTAATTCCTCTCATATCATGGTTTCTCTTTTTATCACAAGCTTCATCCACACCAAACTCAACAAGAACTCGTGAGATAGGTTAGTATAAACCAATGCAAAACCTTATAATTTTCTACTGTAACAAATCACTAAAATTATTATTCAACATTTCATAATAAATGCCTCTTCAAATTTAATACTCCTATCCTCAAATAGAATCATTAAACAAGCAAACATATGCAAACAATGCAACCATAACAGCAATCTGCCAAAACAGTATAGTCTGTAAAGAATGCAAGATTCATCATACTTCCCTAACTTCAAAAATTATGTGAAAATACTATGATGTAGGAGATTTATCATAGCTCAATATGCAAAAAGTTTCAACATTATACCATTCTCTGACTTTTCTAGGGAATTCTTTGCAACAGCGGTAAACTTTCTGTTTTTAAACAGCCACATGTATACTAGCAAAATAAGCATGGTAAAGGCTATACTTGACATTTTTATTGAAAATAAAGATGCAAAACATTATTCTAAATAACAGCAGGCAGATACTAACAAAACAAAATGACGCTCCAAGCAAAACACATATCATGTGGTGAATAAAAATATAGCTCCAAGTAAAGTTACCGATGGACGAAGACGAAAGAGGGGATGCCTTCCGGGGCATCCCCAAGCTTAGGCTCTTGGTTGTCCTCGAATATTGCCTTGGGGTGGCTTTGGCATCCCCAATCTTAGGCTCTTGCCACTTCTTAGTCCATAGCCCATCGAATCTCTACCCAAAACTTGAAAACTTCACAACACAAAACTCAACAGAAAACTCGTAAGCTCCGTTAGTATAAGAAAATAAAACCACTACTTAGGTACTGTAATGAACTCATTCTAAATTCATATTGGTGTAATATCTACTGTATTACAACTTATCTATGGTTCATACCCTCCGATACTACTCATAGATTCATCAAAATAAGCAAACAACACATAGAAAACAGAATCTGTCAAAAACAGAACAGTCTGTAGTAATCTGTATCAAACATATAATTCTGGAACTCCAAAAATCCTACCAAATTAGGAAGTCCTGAGCAATTCGTGTACCAATCGAGAGCAAAAAGAATCAGATCAAGAGCACATTTCTGTGGATTTAAAAAAACTAATTTACTGGCTGCAAAAGTTTCTGATTTTCAGCAGGATCAACACAACTATCACCGTAAGCTATCCTAAAGGTCTTACTTGGCACTTTATTGAAACAAAAGCTATAAAACATGATTACTACAGTATCATAATCATGTGGACACACAAAAACAGTAAGGGTAAATATTGGGTTGTCTCCCAACAAGTGCTTTTCTTTAATGCCTTTCTAGCTAGGCATGATGATGGCAATGATGCTCACATAAAAGATAAGAATTAAAACGTAACGGGAGCATCATGAAGCACATTACTAGCACATTTAAGCCTAACCCACTTCATATGCATAGGGATTTTTTGAGCAAACAGTTTATGGGAGCAAGAATCAACTAGCATAGGAAGGCAAAACAAGCATAAGTTCAAAACTTGAAGCCCATAGAGAGGAAACTTGACATTATTGCAATTCCTACAAGCATATGTTCCTCCCTCATAATAATTTTCAGTAGCATCATGAATGAATTCGACAATATAACCAGCACCTAAAGAATTCTTTTCATGATCTACTAGCATAGAAAATTTACTACTCTCCACATAAGCAAATTTCTTCTCATGAATAGTAGTGGGAGCAAACTCAACAAAATAATTATCATGTGAGGCATAATCAAATTGAAAACCAAAATCATGATGAAAAGTTTCATGGTTATCATTATTCTTACTAGCATACAAGTCATCATAATAATCATCATAGATAGCAACTTTGTTCTCATAATCAATTGGAAGCTCTTCCGAAATAGTGGATTCATCACTAAATAAAGTCATGACCTCTCCAAACCCACTTTCATAATTATCACAATAATATTCAACATCCTCCAAAATAGTGGGATCATTACTTCCTAAAGTTGACACTCTTCCAAACCCACTTTCATCAATATAATCATCATAAATAGGAGGCATGCTTTCAACATAATAAATATTCTCATCAAAACTTGGGGGACTAAACATATCATCTTCATCAGACATAGCATCCCCAAGCTTGTGGCTTTGCATATCATTAGCATCATGGGTATTCAAAGAATTCATACTAACAACATTGCAATCATGCTCATCATTCACATATTTCATGCCAAGCACTCTATGTAATTCTTCTTCTAGCACTTGAGCATAATTTTCCTTTTCATCATACTCACAAAAGATACTAAAAAGATGAAGCGTATGAAACAAACTCAATTCCATTTTTTGGTAATTTTCTTTTATAAACTAAACTAGTGATAAAACAACAAACAAAAAGATTCAATTGCAAGATCTAAAGATATACCTTCAAGCACTCACCTCCCCGGCAACGGTGCCAGAAAAGAGCTTGATGTCTGCTACACAACCTTCTTCTTGTAGACGTTGTCAGGCATGCAAGTGCATAGGTTTGTAGGACAATAACAAATTTCCCTCAAGTGGATGACATAAGGTTTATCAATCCGTAGGAGGCGTAGGATGAAGATGGTCTCTCTCAAACAACCCTGCAACCAAATAACAAACAGTCTCGTGTGTCCCCAACACACCCAATACAATGGTAAATTGTATAGGTGCACTAGTTCGGCGAAGAGATGGTGATACAAGTGCAATATGGATGTTAGATAAAGGTTTTTGTAATATGAAGTTATAAAAACAGAAAGGTAGCAAGCGATAAAAGTGAGCGTAAACGGTATTGCAATGGTAGGAAACAAGGCCTAAGGTTCATACTTTCACTAGTGCAAGTTCTCTCAACAATAATAACATAGATAGATCATATGACAATCCCTCAACATGCAACAAAGAGTCACTCAAAAGCCACTAATAGCGGAGAAAAAACGAAGAGATTATGGTAGGGTACGAAACCACCTCAAAGTTATTCTTTCGGATCAATCTATTCAAGAGTTCATACTAGAATAACACCTTAAGACACAAATCAACCAAAACCCTAATGTCACCTAGATACTCCATTGTCACCTCAAGTATCCGCGGGCATGATTATACGATATGCATCACACAATCTCAGATTCATCTATTCAACCAACACAAAGCACTTCAAAGAGTGCCCCAAAGTTTCTACCGGAGAGTCAAGACGAAAACATGTGCCAACCCCTATGCATAGGTTCATGGGCGGAACCCGCAAGTTGATCACCAAAACATACATCAAGTGGATCACGTGAATATCCCATTGTCACCACAGATAAGCATGGCAAGACATACATCAAGTGTTCTCAAATCCTTAAAGACTCAATCCGATAAGATAACTTCAAAGGGAAAACTCAATTCATTACAAGAGAGTAGAGGGGGAGAAACATAATAAGATCCAACTATAGTAGCAAAGCTCGCGATACATCAAGATCGTGCCATAGAGAGAACACGAGAGAGAACACGAGAGAGAGAGATCAAACACATAGCTACTGGTACATACCCTCAGCCCCGAGGGTGAACTACTCCCTCCTCGTCATGGATAGCGCCAGGATGATGAAGATGGCCACCGGTGAGGGATCTCCCCTCCGACAGGGTGCTGGAACGGGCTCCCGAGAGGTTTTTTGTGGCGACAGAGGCTTGCAGCGGTGGAACTCCCGATCTATCTTCTTCTTTGATGTTTTTAGGGTATGTGGACTTATATAGGCGAAAGAAGTCGGTCAGGGGAGCCTCGAGGGGTCCAGGAGACAGGGGGCGCGCCCAGGGGGGGTGGGCGCGCCCTCCTATCTGCTGGCTTCCATGAACCTTCCTTGGCTTGAACTCCAAGTCACCCGGATCATATCCTTTCCAAAAATCACGCCCCGAGGGTTTCATTCCATTTAGACTCAGTTTGATATTCATTTTATTTGAAATACTGAAATAGGCAATAAAACAGCAATATGGGCTGGGCCTCCGGTTAATAGGTTAGTCCTAAAAGTAATATAAAAGTGTATAATAAAGCCCGTAATCTTCAAAACAGATAATAAAATAGCATGAATGCTTCATAAATTATAGATACGTTGGAGACATATCTGGCACCCTCCTCAAGCACAAGCTCTTACGCTCCGAGCCGGCCACCATGCCTGCGCTCATGGTGACGGCGGACAAATACGCCAACACCGACTCCACCATGAAGATCCAGGTGGCCCTGGATAAAGCCGGCAAGGCAAAGCCAGTTTCCCCTCCAAAGCCGGCCGGCAAAAGTAGCCGGCAGCAGCATCACGAGAACAACAAGCGCAAGGCCGACCAGCCGGCGCAGCGCTATGACAACCGGCTCGTCACGGCCGCCGAGCCCGCGGCGGACCCGGTGGCCAAGTGCCGGCAGACCGGCAAGACGGCATGGCAACCCGCCATGAGCTTCAAAGAGATGCTCGACGCCCCCTGCAAGCACCACAGCGGTGCAAGACCATCCACGCACACGCTTCGGCAGTGCGGCATCACCAAGTGCATCATGAGGGGCGACGTCCCGCCTCCTCCGGCTCTGGCTCTAGGCGCGGGGCAGCCGCCTCCGCCTCCACCGCCACCGCCAGCTGATGGCACAATGCGCGACAACGCCTATCCGGACCAGAACGCGGCCTACGTCGTCTTCACCAGCCTCGGTGACGACAAGCGTAGCGAGTGCCTCCTCGGCAAGAGGTGAACACCATCGTCCCGGCCAAACCAGAATTCATGCACTGGTTGGACCGCCCGGTCACCTGGACCCGGGAGGATCACCCGACAGTCATGCCAAATCCGGGTGGTTACACCCTCGTCCTCAACCCCACCATCGTCGCGCGGCGCACGTGCAAGTTCTCCCGAGTCCTCATCGACGGCGGCAGCATCATCAACATCCTCTATGGTGACACAATGACCAAACTCGGCCTCAAGGCCGAGGACCTGGAACCAACACGGATGATCTTCCACGGCATCGTACCCGGCCTCTCCTGCTCCCCCATTGGCCGGGTCCGGCTTGACGTCCTGTTCGGTGATAGCAGCCACTTCCGGCACGAACCAATCTGGTTCGAGGTAGTGGACATGTCCAGCGCATACCATGCACTGCTGGGCTGACCCGCGCTCGCCAAGTTCATGGCGGTCCCCCATTACGCGTATATGAAGATTAAGATGTCGGTCCCAAGGGCCTCATCACCATTGCCGGCGACTACTGCAAGTGCCTGGAGTGCGCCTGAGATGGCGCCAAGCTGGCCGAGTCGCTGGTCATTGCTGAGGAGCGGCGCCAGCTCGACGGGATCATCGCAATGGCAGGCGAGGCCTCGGCCGCGTCGATCCCAACCAAGGATCCGGCCGACGAGGCCACCTTCAAGCCCTCCAAGGAGACCAACAGAGTGAAGCTGAACCTAGAGGATCCCAGCTGCAGCAAGTACGTTGTCGTAGGCGCCCGCCTCGATAGCAAATAGGAAGGCGAGCTCGTCGACTTCCTCCGTGAGAATCGGGATATCTTCGCATGGACCCCCAAGGACATGCCGGGTATCCCGAGGAAGTACACCGAGCACAAACTTCACATCTGCAAGGACGCCAAGCCTGTCCGTCAACCCCTGCGACGTTTTTCCGAAGAGAAGAGAAGAACCATTGGTGAAGAGGTCACCAAGCTTTTGGCGGCTGGCTTGATCATGGAAGTGTTTCATCCCGAGTGGCTAGCCAATCCAGTCCTCGTCCTACAGAAGAACAAGACCTGGCGCATGTGTATCGACTACACCTGCCTCAACAAGGCCTGTCCCAAGGACCCGTTCGCTCTCCCGCGGATCGACCAAGTCATCGACTCGACCGTCGGGTGTGAGCTCCTGTCCTTCCTAGACGCTTACTCCGGCTACCACCAGATCAAGCTGGACCCGGCCGACATCCTGAAGACGTCCTTCATCACGCCCTTTGGGGCGTATTGCTACATCACCATGTCGTTCGGCTTGAAGAACACCGGCGCCACCTTCCAACGCTGCATGCAGAAATGCCTGCTGCCGCAACTCGGCCGCAGTATCCACGTTTACATGGACGACATCGTGGTGAAGACCAAGCAGCACCTCACTCTCCTCGATGACTTGAAGGAAACATTCGCCAACCTCCGCGAATACAAGGTCAAGCTAAACCCGGAAAAATGTGTTTTCAGCGTCCCGGCCGGAAAGCTACTCGGCTTCCTCGTCTTGGAACGCGGCATTGAGGAGAACCTAGAGAAGATCAAGGCCATCGAGCGCATGCGCAAGCCGGCTCGGCTGTGCGATGTCCAGAAGTTCACCGGCTGCTTGGCCTTGGTCAGCCGATTTCTAAGCCGGCTGGGCGAGAGGGCGCTACCCTTGTACAAGCTGACGAAGAAGACGAAGTTGTTTGAGTGGAACGACTAGGCAGACGAGGCCTTCCAAGACCTCAAGCGTATGCTCTCCACCGCACCAGTCCTAGCCGCGCCGACCGACAAGGAGCCGCTATTGCTCTACATAGCCGCGACCTCACGGGCGGTTAGCACGGTGCTGGTGGTCAAGCGACCAGAGAAGGGCAAGATCCAAGCCGTCCAGCGAATGGTCTACTACCCGAGCGAAGTGCTCTCCAACTCCAAGCAAAACTAGCCGCACTACCAGAAGATGTGTTATGGCATGTACTTTACCGGCAAGAAGCTGAAGCAGTACTTCCAAGAGCACATCATCACCGTGGTCAGCACGGTCCCTATCGGAGAAATCATCGGGTGCCGGGATGCCTCTGGCCGGGTCGCCAAGTGGGCGCTCTAGCTGGCCGGCCACACCATCCTCTACGAGACCCGCACCACAATCAAGTCACAGGCTCTGGCCGACTTCCTCGTCGACTGGACCGAGACCCAGTACTTACCGCCGCCACCCGACTCTATGCATTGGCGCGTGCATTTTGACGGGTTCAAGATGCGGCTCGGCCTAGGGGCCGGCATCGTGCTGTCGTCCCAGAAGGGTGACCGACTCCGCTACGCACTCCAGACCCACTTCGCCGCCTCCTACAACATCGCCGAGTACGAAGCCCTTGCGCACGGCCTCTGGCTTGCCAAGGAACTCGGCATCCGGCGCATCCTGTGCTACGGCGACTCCGACCTAGTGGTGCAGCAGTGCTCCGGCGAGTGGGACACCCGCGACTCCAACATGGCAAGCTACCGCTTCCTCGTCCAGAAGCTGTCCGGGTCCTTCGAGGGCCGCGAGTTTCTCCACGTCCCGTGCGCGGAGAATGAAGCGGCCGACACACTCGCCAAGATCGCCTCGTCCCGGCAGTCCATCCTGTCTGGCGTCTCCCTCGAGCACCTGCGCAAGCTGTCCGTAAGGCCGTCGCCGGACTCCGAGTCCTTCCACGTCCCAGACGACCCAGCCGCATCTCAACCCGGCCCAGGGGCTGCTGAACCCAGCCCGGGGACTTCCGAACCCGGCCCCGGGGCTTCTCAACCCGGCCCGGGGGCTGCTTAGCTCGACCCGGCCGCCATCGCCCTAGACCTGGCTGTCGCCATCCCCGACGCGGGGGCTGCTCAACCCGGCCCGGGGGCTGCCGATTCGGAACCCGCCCTGGTGGCCGTCTTTGCCGTGGCGACGGCTCCATCTTGGGCCCTCCCAATATTAGAATTCCTGGAGAATGGGGTTCTCCCCATGGATGAGACTAAAGCCCGGCAAGTGCAGCGCCGGGCGTCCGCCTACAGCATCATCGACAACAAGCTCGTCAAGCGCAGCTCCACCGGCGTGTTCTAGTGCTGCGTCGAGCAGGAACAGGGCGTCGACATCCTCCTCGACATACACCAGGGCGAACACGGGCACCACGCCGCGTCGCGACCCCTGGTGGCCAAGGCGTTCCGCCACAGTTTTTACTGGCCCACGGCCCTCCAAGATGCCGAGTTGCTCATTCTCAAGTGTGAGGGATGCCAGCGCTTCAGCAAGCGCAACCACCAGTAGGCGTCAGCACTTCGCACCATTCAGATCACCTGGCCCTTCGCGGTTTGGGGACTCGACATGTTGGGACCCTTTAAGACCGCTCGAGGCGGCATGACGCACCTGCTGGTGGAGGTGGAAAAGTTCACCAAGTGGATCAAAGCATGGCCAATCAAGAAACAGGACGGGCCAACAGCCGTCCGGTTCATCAAGGACATAGCGGTTCACTACGGCAATGCCGAACAACATCATCATGGAAAACGACACCAACTTCGTGAAGGGCGCGCTCGAACAATACTGCTCCGTCTCCGGCATCCGCCTTGACCTGGTCTCCGTTGCGCACCCGCAGTCCAACGGGCAGGTCGAGCGGGCCAACGGACTCATCCTGTCCGGCATCAAGCCGCGACTCGTCGAGCCTCTCATCCGCTCACCCGGCAGCTGGCTCGACGAGTTGCTGGCCGTTCTCTGGAGTCTCCGCACCATGCCAAATCGGTCAACCGGGTTCACCCCGTTCTTCCTCGTCTATGGAGCCGAAGCCATCATCCCGACGGATGTTGAGTTCGACTCGCCGCGCGTCGTGATGTACACCGAAGCCAAAGCCAGAGAAGCCCGTGAAGACAGCGTCGACCTGCTCAAAGAAGCCCCCCTCCTACCGCTCAGCCGTTCGGCCATCTACCAACAAGGCCTGAGGCACTACCACAACAAGAAGATCAAACCCCTCGCGTTCCATGAGGGCAACCTCGTCCTCCGACTCGTCCAAGAGCAAGCCGGCCAGCACAAGCTGTCCCCTCCATGGGAGGGCCCATTCATCGTGAGCAGGGCCTTGCGTGATCGCAACGCCTACTACCTCATCGACGCACGCAAGTCAAACAAGCGCAAGAGAGACACCACCCGTGAAGAAACGACCTGGACGTGGTACGCAGAACTCCTCCACCCGTTTTACAGTTAGCCGCACGAGTGTATGTATCGTCGCGTTTTGTAAACGCATGAAACTATGGGGTCCCCGAACGAGATTCGGGGGTTGCCTTTTGTCGACCAACTTATTGTGTCCCTACTCTTTTGCATCACTATGCTCCTGAACCCGGCCACCGGTCCGACCCGCTCAACCCGGGGGCTCGGGGGCTGGCCGGCTTGATCACCACCCCGCCGCCTTACTTGGTGATTCCCGATGCACTAAGGATGCCACGGTCCCCCACTTCGCCCTAAGCCACAGACCCGGCTTCGGCTGTCGGCTGGCAAGCACAACGGGCTAGAGCTCCTTCATGCTTCAAACACCGAGTCAAAGGCTGCCAGGTCGACCAACCCGGCCCGCCGCTCAGAAAATAAAAATAAACAACCGCACGACCGGCTGCTCGCCAACCGTCTCTGCCGGGTTGCCGCCAGCCAGCCCAGTGGGTGTTTCGCTCGCGCTCAACATTTTGAAGAACCCAAATCCTGCACACTCCTCTCAAAGAACCGAACTCCTTGTCACGGACCGGAGCCTCGTCCGTTTGACTCGCGCGGGGGGGGGGGGGGGTTGAGAAAGTAAAAGCGCAAGAAATCGGTCCAAAAAACGAAAAGCAAGAGTAAAAACATTCACGACATATACACATAAACATTTAAAGGCCCACGGCCCGAGTTCATTACACCCAGTACCCCCAGTGGGTGGGTGGACCTGCTACCTAACGAATCCTACTAAGATATCTCAGGCATCTCCAGCACCGCGTCGCGACATCAATGGCTCTCCCCTGGTGGCCTTCGGGTCCAGCGAGGCACCGGTGTCCTCCTCGGTGCCTCCGCCCTCGCCTGCGCCACCTCGGTGCCAAGACGGCCGGTGTCGGCGACAAGCCAGTCATAGTGATGACCAGCCCGGAGCAGCCGGGTCTATCGGGATAGCACCTTGGCTGCAAAAAGGAAGATTCAGGAAAGAAGAAAGCAAGACTTAAGATTTGGCCCAACTGTTACATAGTTGGCCTGAATCTCGGGGGCTACACCCAGTGGGTGCGCTAGCGCGCCCCCACTAGAAAAGAGCATGAAGATACCTGCGGCAACGCGGAGCTCCTCCTCCTTGGCGGTGAGCTGCTCCTTGAGCTCCCGGTATTTGCCCAGGAGGCGGTTGAAGGCGCCGACCCGGTAGGCGTCGAGTTGCTGAAGAAAGCAGTAATCAGAACAAAGACAATATTCTAAATATTTGACCCAACTACTACGTAGTTGTCTCGAACCTCGGGGGCTACACCCAGTGGGTGCGCTGGCGCGCCCCCACAAAGAAGAAGTTCCAGAAAGAAGCTTACCAGCATGGCGCGCTCCATGTCCCGCGTCCGCTCCACCTTGGCCTGGGCGAAGGCCTCGAGCCGGTCCGTCCGGCCCCGCAAACGGCAGCTGACGGTGTCCATCACCGCCTCCTCCTGGGTCTGAGGTCTGAAGACCACGGCGCCCCCGCTCCGCGCCGGCTGCAGCGCTGCGGCCCGACGCCCTCCTTGTCGGGGCACCAAAGCATGCTCCCCACTGGCCGCTCCTGACGCGGCCAGCACCTCCTCTGGCGCCCTCTCCGGTGTCGTCGATGACCTGGATGCCGGGATGTTCTGCGTCATCGCCACCGGCCCGGACGCCGGGACGGCCTGCTGCGCCACCATCGACCTAGTTGCCGGGGTAGCCTACGGTACTGCCGCCCGCGGCACCTCCTCCAACACCGGCGACGTCTCGCGCGCCGCCGCTGGCAGCGCCTCCTGCAAGACGTCGCCACCGCCCGCTCGACAATGTCGACCCGCGGCGGGGTGTCGTCCTCCACCTCCACGACCTCCTGGTCGAGGATCACCACCTCAGCCCGGCCTTCACGGCCGCGCTCCCTCACCGACGACGGCTCTAAGACCGTCACCGCCACCACCGAGCCCTCCAGCATCTTGCGCCAGGCCGGCTCCGCACCAGCTCGCGCCCATGCCACTGTCGTGTCGGTCCAAGCCCAGACACACACCGCCTCCAGCTCTGCCTCGGCCCTGTTCCTTTCCCGCCAGGTCAGGCCCTCGGCATCGCTCGGGTCCAGGCCGAGGTCCGGGTCAGCCCGGCCCTCCTCCTCGACCTGGTCGACAAGGTCGGACCGGCTCCTGCGGAACGCGGTCCCGTCGGCGGCCGCAGTGTCCGCTGCTGCCCTCGCCAGCGCGGTCGGCGACCTGAAGAAGAAGATAGGATGAGCAAAAACAAAGCCAGCTCGACCATTCGGACGCATACAGGAGAGGAAACTTACCCTGTCAGGACCGGGACGAGGGTCGAACTACCATGCCCGGTGCCACGCTTCCTCTTGGCCGCCCCCCCACTCCTGGTCGGGTCCGCCACGCGCTTCAGGACCCGGGGCCGTGGTGCGACGCTGTCTTTTTCGTGCGGGCGGCTCGGGCCGCCCCATGCGATGACCTGGCTCCGCCTGCGTTGCCGCCTCCTCCGCCCAGTGCCACTACACCGACAACTGGCGTCAGCATCACCCGCGCCATGCCGCGGTCAACAACTCGAGAAACATAAAGAAAAGGACAAGACTTACCCGCGCGACGCCCAACGCCGATGTCGGCCTCGGCCTCCTCCTCTCCGTGGGCCACGGGCTCCTCCAACGTTGCCCGCTCCACCTGCGACGGAGCCCGGGCGTAAGGATGCCGGATCGCGTTCAGAAGCACCTCCTGTGTCACGTCAGGGCGAATAAGGAGATGCGCATCAGCAAAGTAAGGTGACCAAACACTCACTAGTGGTGCCAAATTCGACTTGCTGTACGGCACCTTGCCGAACCGCTAGTCCTCCCCAAGGTTGGCCTTGGAGATATTGTTCACTCGGCGCGCGATCTGCTCCGCCGTCAGGCGCGTTGTTCCCATGCGGTTGGGATCTTGAAGACCGACCATCTCGCCGATGAGGCAGGAGCTCCACTACAGCAGGAGAACCCGACGCATGATGAACATGGCGATGAGGTCGTTGCCGGTGAGCCCCTCCCGCATCCTCATCACTGCCACCCGCTCGCAGAGATTGAGAATCTCCTGCGACGAGCGCCTGGGGGAGTAGCCCCAGTTCATCTTCGCCCATGGCGGCACGATGGCGAAGGCCGGAAGATTGATGCGGTCCACACCTAGGTTGTGGACATAGAAGAAGGAGTTATGCCATTTCTTGGCAGAATCCTCCAGCGGGATCTTGGGGCAGGCCGCCCCCGACATCTTCGAGATGACGGTGGCACCGCGGTCGGCAAATCTCCGGCCATCAGGCCCTGCTGCTTCAGGGAGAAGAAGCATGCCCAGAGGTCGATCGTAGGCTCGACCCCCAGATACCCCTCGCACAGGGTGACGAAGCCCGAAAGCTGGACGACGGCGCCGGTGCCGAGATGGTGAGGCTGGAGCCCGAAGAACTCCAGGAACATGCGAAAGAATGTGCTCGCTGGCAACCCAAATCCGTGCTCGAAGTGCGTAAGGAAGACCACACGCTCCGTCTCCTGGGGCTGTGGCCTCTGCTCGCCGTGCGGCAGACGGACGGCGATATCCGTCTCCGGCGGCAAGCACCGGGACACGCAAAGATGGGCGATGTCCTCGACGGTGACGTTCGAGCCCATCCAAGAGCCCGACGGCAGCGCCATCGATGAAAGCAAGATGGGAAGAAGGAAGATGGACGACGGCGAGGTTCTGCTCGGAGCAACGGGCGTCGCAGCGCAGCGGTTGCAAGAGGCAGACCAAGAGCAAAGGGGCAGGAGGGCGCGAGTGAGAATAATGTCCGCTGCCCCCCTTGCTCCCAATTTATAACCCTCAGTTTGAACGTGGGGGAGTGGGATCGTCTGAGCTCACCTTTACCATTACCCCGCAATAAGTGCGCACGCACTCACACAATAACTGCCCGGGCAAGAGCAACTAGCCCTTGAACGCTGCAATAAATCCGTGCGCGTGGGTCAAGGGTGCGCGGCGGCGGGCCCCATCTCATTGCCCAGTCCCATCACGCGCGTGGCCTGTTAGGCCCCTCCGACTTCCGGGCACCACGTGGCGCCCGCGCGAAGCCCGAGGGATTGCCCAAGATTCGACGGACTCCTCGGTTCTTGCCTTCGCCGGGGCGCCGCGATCCGGTTTCCAAAAAGAAAACCAGCACACAGTGGGTGTTGCTGGATCCGGCGCTCGCAGAATCTGCCTTGCTTAAGGAGGAAATTGCGAAGGCCCACTCATCGGAAGACGGCGGACCTTCACAGCTTCGGGGACTACTGTTGGGGGGATTAACCCCGGGCAGGCAACGAAACCCAAATCTTTTTCAAAAACAATGGGGCCGGCATCGCCCCTCAAGCCGGCACGCGCTTGGCCGGGTCGCTCGACCCGGCCAAACCCCGCAACCCGGCCAAACTCTCCGACCCGGCAAGACACGTCGACTCAGCCTCAACAATTAGTACAAGACGGTCGAACCCGGCACAACCAAGGCTTCCTCGACAAGCCAGCTCCACCTGTGGCGTGGTCCGCAATCCAGCCACGGGTCAGCTTCCATCCCATCCAGGTCGTACGATGGGACGAGTCTTCAGCCACTGATGACCAAGGCAACAGTTCCCCGCCCATACCTCTGGTCAGCCGGAGCGTGGCAACAGTGCCCCTCACCTACCTGCTAACCAGGGCCGGCATGGCTACTGTGCCCCCGCCATCACTGCTGACGACAGCAAGCAGCGACCTGACGGAGCGCCACTGTACACGATTCGACTCGGCCACGCCCTGATGATCGACAAGATGTTGCACAGTCCCCCTAGGCACGCGGGGCCCACACCTATGGGAACCCAGCGAATCATAGGCCCCCAGCGGGTCCCAGCCCGGGTCCCCGGACGCCGACAACCCGGACCCACCAACTTGTGACATTACTATTGTATCCCTGGGGGGTTGGCCTATAAAACCCCCCAGGAGCCCACGCATACGGGCAGAGAGAGCGAGAGATAGATAACGTAGAGAGGGACTAGCCACCCAACAGTAACACCCACTCGGGAGAAGGAGCAGCCTAAGCCTTGGCCAGCCCTCCTTCCTCCCCCACACAGCTCAAGGAGCAACCTTGTACTGTCGAACATCAAACTACACTCGGCAGGACTAGGGGTGTTATCTCCCCGGAGAGCCCCGGACCTGGGTATGTCTTGTGTCCCGCGCTCGCTCATACCAACCCCGCCTCCGGAGCCCACCAGTGCCCTCGAGCCTCCTCATCTCTTTAGACATTCCATGGCATCTGCCGTGCGCCCACCACGACAATCTTAGGTCAGAAAATCAACTTGGCTAAGAGTGAGGTTCTAGTGTTGTTTCTCAAATCTCCTGAACTTCCAATTGGGTTCCTTCCCTTTCAAATATCTTGTGATTCCTATTTCCTCCTCTAAGGTTCTAATGAAAGACTTTGCCTCTACTGTTCTAGAAGTGGCTAACCACGTTATGCCTTGGAGGGGCAGATATAATTCTGTGGCCAAACAGTTCTCCTTACTAATCTTCCCTTCCTATGTTTCTCATTGGATTCTATAGGCTTCCGGAGGGTATTCTTGAGGGTTTTGACAAGCACCGTAGCGATTTCTTTTGGAAATTTTGCGGATAACAAGAAGAAATACCGGTTGGTTAAATAGAAGTTCATCTGTAGTTCCAAGTGTCATGGGGGCCTTCGTATTATTAACACTTCTATTGTGAATATTTTTCTGCTGTCAAATGGTGGTGGTGTATTCTAATTATGGAGCCACGATCCCTTTGGTTGCGCATTATTAAAGCAAATATTTCCTAGACTCCAGTCCTTTACTTACTTTTTGCTTTTAATGGCTCACAATTTTGGCGATCTCTTGTCAAGGTTAGAAATCTATTTTGTGAAAATGTGAAGTTTGTGGTTAATGATGGGAAATCAGTTAACTTCTAGCTTGACTGGTGGCATTAGATTCTCCTCTTTGTATTACCTTTCCTATATTTTTCTTCTTGCAGGGACCATAACATCACTATTAAACAACTTGTCAACTCAGGTTGGGATTTGGCCTTTTTGGCATTCCCTTGATCCTGCAGAGTTAGCTATGTGGAACCGTCTCGCTGCCACTTTACCTTTGCTATCAAATGTTGCGGATTCTGTGGTCTAGCCTCTCTGGCTCCCTCAGGAATCTTCTCAGTTAAATCTCTCTATTGAAAACTTAGCTCTGGATCCACGAGCAAGAGATTTTCAAATGTGTAGAGAGCTCATATTCCCCCCAAGATAAGATTTTTCTTTGGCAAACGATCAGGGGAAAACTCCATGCGGAAGATCAAATCAGGAAGCGTAACATGAGATCCTCTTCTTCGTGCTCTTTGTGCTCTAGGCCAGAAAATTCTGACCATATTCTTTTTTCGTGTGACTTTGTGATCTTGTTGTGGAGATGTACGCGCTCCTAGCTTGGGGTCGATTGAGCCCCCCACTTGTTTTTCCCATCTATTATACCTCGCTAGCAATCTATCGGGTCAATTGAGGAGATAATTTTTGTTTGACTTTGCTGCTATGTCCTGGGATCTTTGGAATACCCGAACCAAATTCACGATTGAACATGTGTTCCCAAGCAAAGCGGCAGACGTTATTTTCAAATCACTTGTTTTTATGCAGTAGTGGAAGCCTCTGGTTAAGAGCGGTGGTGTGGATGCTACAGCAAGCTGATCTCCCGTGTCAAAGCTATAAGGCGATTCCTTATCCCTAAGGGTTCAGTTGGTAGTGCAGTATATCTTTTGGTCCTTGTTTTCTATTGTTGGTTCAGACCTAGGTTGTGGCCTGGGTGCCCGAACTTGTACCCCTAAAACTATGCTCTGTTTGGTAGCCTTCGCGCCTGGTATGTACTCTACTGTATGTGGTCTTGTGAACCTGTGGCTTTATCTGTAAAGTCAGGCTATCGCCTTTTCTCTAAAAAAATGACTACCAACCAATGCATGAAATAGTTTGGTTGATAAACAATTAGACAAAGATGGCTTAGCTACAAAATCTAAGATTATGGGTATTAATTTCTACGCATTTCTAATGCATTTAGCACCTCACTGAAACACCAATGCATTGAAAGTGGAACCTATCCTTGCTTCTTGGGACCAATGGTTGTTATAGGATATAATATCACTTGTGAAGAATTGGAACATTTAGTGACCTGTTAAGGTGGAAGTAGGACATTTCTCCTCTCCTTTTTTAGGAAAAGTAGTTCATCATCAGGTTGTTCTAACAAAGCAAAAAAACACGAATTGCAAAGCTTGCATATTTATTTTTTCGTTGATAGAAGAAGTATTCGAATGAAGCAACAAGTCAAACCACACATATTATGGTTAAAGCAAACCAATATAAACTAGGTTAGATAAAGAAATATCTTCGTTATAGCTTCCGACAAATCAAGAAAACCAAACCGAAGCCTAAGGAGCACTAGAAAGGGCTAGATTCCCAGTAATACAAGCATACATCATAATATTCAGAGCACCAAGACCACACAGACATCCTTAAAGTGACAATAGATCTCCAGATCCTTGTCAAAGCTTCTTCGAAGTCACATGTTTCTGCAAAGAAGTAGAAAGAGAAGGATAAGAACTGAATTAAATAACAAGCAAAGCTTTCTACGCAAGTGTCTATAGAGTTGATTTCTGCCAAAGCGTGGTTTTCACAATTCAATGGACACACAAAGCAAAACAAAATATAGAAATAAACATGTCTAACACATCTTTTTAGTAAGTCCAAAACTAATGGTTTAGTCATAAAATACAAGGAAGAATTAGTATAACAATCATAGGTTTAAAAAAATGAGCATGATGTAAAATTTATTAATTCGTGGTGGATTGCAGTATCACCAATTCATAGTCGATTTATTGATCTCTAGATCTGCGCTTGATAGTCATGGAAGGTGACCACTTCAGAAGGGAAAGTTGAGCTAATAGGAGGGTCAACACCAAGGATTAGAATGAACTAGCGGTTGATCTCTGTAAGTGATGGGAGGTAGAAACATAACCGGCAACCGACAATAACCACTAGTGATAGGGATGAAATGTGTAACGGGGCAATGGATCATGCCATGAACGTATGTAGGTGTGGTAACCCAACACTATAAGGGATTAACTATAAATATTTTCCATAAGTAGAGTGTCGAGCCGAACAAGGAGAAAAATGAGTTGGTGCATGGAAATTTGATAGGAATCAATGCAAAAGATGAAAAAGTGGTGGTTGTGTGTTTGGATTGATTGAATGGTTACAAGTATTGAAAAACTAATGAAAATAAAATGGTGCAACAAGTAACTCAATCCATAATTGTGCTAAGGAGAAACTGGTTTTGTTTCTTACATGGATTAAATAGTTCTCGAGAACATTAGAAATATCATCTTCTTGTTAAGCTCATAGTCATTTGCACTATTTTTTGATGCTTGATTACTAGCATGTGGATAGAGCCTGGGCTTACATGTTTGCAATACCATTGAATCACATATAATTATGATAATACAATTAGCAAGCATATGCAAATACTAAGAATGACTAAGACAAAGTCTGGCAAGAGCTTTAAGATCTGGAGTCTCTATTCAACCGTCCTGACATAACTCATATGCTTAGAGAACCATATTATGTCACCCTGGCCTCTCTACTCATAGAATTATTATAACCAAAAGTTCTACTCTAGCTAGGACCTATAAAGGTCATATGACGTACAATCAATGCTTGCACATCACCACAAGAAATTTATGCCAAAATATATAATCAAGCATCAATCTTTGTAGAAAATTCATATGAATCTTAACAACGAGTTTTCTTGTATGTTCTCAAGAGTATGACGAGACTACTCTTAATTCATTATAGTTAACATGGTGAAAGGGATATGAATATGGATGGAAATATGAAAGTATAAATCTTTCACCAAATAAACACCAAGCATCAACTGTTGAATAGAAATTAACAAAAAGAAAGTGATCACAATAATTGCACATGGGTTTTGACAGTGATGAGATTGTGGACGGTACTTTAGATGGATATGGGTGTGGTAGATGATGCTACAAATGATGACTTGGAATTCACAATGATGAAGGATTCAGATTCCCTCAATAGGTGGTGACAGAATCAGCTCTGTAGGAGATAAACTAGGATTCTCTAGCGATGATAGCCACCCGAAACAATTATGAAAAATATGACATGCGTATGGAGGATGAAGAGGTTCCCCTTCAAAAGGAGAGGTGGACATGTTCTTGGTGGGCCCGAAGATCCCCTCCTATGGGTGTGCCACGAGGATTCCGTGTTAGTTTCATATTTTCTACAAAAGGAGGTTGAAACCCCCAACCTGCACATTATTGTGATGCACACAACCATCTTTATGAATTTGATACAAGGCAGCAAGGCCAAAGCAGAGAGTACATAACATACAAAACTAAGACAAAACCATTACAAGATATGAAATAAATACCAACGACTAGGTCGAGTTGTTCCACAACAATTCCTTCAAGAAAGGACACCTCACCCATGTTGACGTCGCCTTGTCCAACCAAGGATGACAAGGAAAAAGATTTTCATCATGATTACCGATACCAACCAATGAATGTTTGCGCATCGGCAAAGAGACAACACCTTCATTCAAGAAACAAAGCAAGTTCATTGTTGTTGAGTCGGACCAATGAAAGACAGAACATGTGTTTTCATCCAGATATGAAGTGGTGATGTAGTCACCATCTTGTAAATGGATCTCCTATAGTCGTGCCGGCCATTACTCCATGCCCGGCCGAAGTGGCGCTAAAAGAAGGTTGGGACATCTTCAAGCCTTATACCACTACACACTAGCGCCAACTGACATCGTTATCCACCGCGGCTTCAAGGTTCCTTCCTCAGTGTCCTCCATGTGAACTATCTCAGAACCAATACATCCTCGACCACCTTGGCAGGCAGCGTGCACAAGATCTGGCCGATGATGAAGAGAGGTGAACACCCTCATGCCTGAAACGGGGAGGATCCACTGCCCATAGTCTTTTTATATTATTTTTGTTGGAATTTCCTCGACTCTAAAATTGTCCTTTTGCATTGAAACTTCTACTAGTTATAGTTGCAGCAGGTTTCCTGTTGCTCCCTATGTAAATATGAAATTGCAGAGGAAGAAATATCAAAAGTAGAAGACATGACTGAATATGCATGGTAAATGAGCAATTTATTTCGTAACTATGATGCAAAATACATGGACTATGAGCCATGATGGAAAGAGAGAGAAGCAAGGAAAAAGAAAATGAACTGGACATATACTATAACAGTAGGGGATAGTGTAGGATTGAAAGTATTTCTAGAGAGGGGGGGTGATTAGACTACTTGACCAAATAAAAATCTAGCCTTTTCCCAATTTTAAGTCTTGGCAGATTTTAGCAACTTAGCACTAGTCAAGCAATCAACCTACACATGCAATTCTAAGAGTATAGCAGTAGAAAGTAAATCATTGGATATGAAGGTAAAGGGGAGGAGTTTGGAGGAAGCAAACGCAATGTAGACACGGAGATTTTTGGCATGGTTCCAATAGGTGGTGCTATCGTACATCCACGTTGATGGAGACTTCAACCCATGAATGGTAACGGTTGCTGTCGGTGTCAAAACCGGCGGATCTCGGGTAGGGGGTCCCGAACTGTGCGTCTAGGCGGATGGTAACAGGAGACAAGGGACACGATGTTTTACCCAGGTTCGGGCCCTCTTGATGGAGGTAAAACCCTACGTCCTGCTTGATTGATATTCATGATGTGGGTATTACAAGAGTAGATCTACCACGAGATCAAGGAGGCTAAACCCTAGAAGCTAGCCTATGGTATGATTGTTGTTCATCCTACGGACTAAAACCATCCGGTTTATATAGACACCGGAGAGGGCTAGGGTTACACAGAGTCGGTTACAATGGTATGAGATCTACATATCCGTATCGCCAAGCTTGCCTTCCACGCCAAGGAAAGTCCCATCCGGACACGGGACGAAGTCTTCAATCTTGTATCTTCATAGTCTTGGAGTCCGGCTGATGATGATAGTTCGGCTATCCGGACACCCCCTAGTCCAGGACTTCCTCAGAAGCCCCTGAACCAGGCTTCAATGACGACGACTCCGGCGCGCACATTGTCTTCGGCATTGCAAGGCGGGTTCCTCCTCCGAATAATTTATAGAAGATTGCGAACACCAGGATAGTGTCTGGCTCTGCAAAATAAATTCCACATACCACCATAGAGAGAATAATATTTACACAAGTTCAATCTGTTGACGTATTTTGTGGCGTGACATCACACCACAACCAAGCCTTTACTCGAATTGTTTTTATTATACCACCTCCCCGCATTTAGCGAAGCAGTTTCCTTGGCACGTCTTGTCGAAGCAGAGATTGTGTTCCCCTTATTCCGAGATTCTCATCAATACGTACGTGGGTAACCCAACCGCGCCCGTTGCCACGCCCCCTCCATCGAAGGCGGGTTCCAAACGGTCATGGGGATGGCTCTTGGTATTCTCCCTCTTTATAATGAGACCAAGGCCCATTCTTTTTCTTCAATCCTCAATCGAATCCGCCCCTCGCCCCGAGTTCCAACACCCAGGGCTCTAGATTCGGGTACTTTCGATCTTCGACAATGTCCGGCTCCGACCTACGAGGTCGGTGGATGCCCTCCTCCTTCATGGAAGAGGACGTGCTAAAGCTGAGAGACGCCAGGTACTTAACCTATGCGATTTCACATAGGTTGTCTGCCCAAGGGCAAGTTTATCCTACTCCCGAGCCCGGCGAGAGTGTCGTGTCCGTGTCTCACCTCCGTCGGGGTTTAGGCTTCCCGATGGATCCCTTTGTGAGGGGGATCATGTTTTACTATGGGCTGGAATTCCATGACTTGGCTCCGGAGTCCATCCTCCACATCTCATCATTCATTGTCGTCTGCGAAGCCTTCCTCCGCACTACCCCTCACTTTGGCTTGTGGCTCAAAACCTTCAACATGGAGCCGAAGATGATTGAGGGGCGTCAGGCAGAGTGCGGCGGGGCGGTTATAAGCAAGAGGGCCGATGCTCCATGGCCCGAGGGCTCTTTTCAGGAGGAGCTCGGCTTGTGGCAACATGAGTGGTTCTATATCACCGCTCCCCGGGGCAGCAGGCAGAGGCCGCCGCCCGCCTTTCGCCCGGGCCCTCCACAACGGCTGACGTCATGGGTCAACAAAGGGCTTGACTGGGGGCCGTCCAAAGATGTACCCCTGTTGCAGGGCTGGATTCGAGACCTCCAAGAAAGGGAGATCAATCTGGTAGTAGTGGCACAGGTTATGCTGATTCGGCGCCTTCTGCCCTACGAACGTCGCCCCCTCCGCCTGTGGGAATTTAATAAGGAGGGACCACGAGCTCTCCAACACTTCATGGGTTTGACACCCGTGGAGATGTACAAACTGTTCTTCGGATCACAAGAGATGCGTCCGGACTTGACCGAGGACGCTGGCCTAAGCTGCAATCGCCCGGATACTCAAGTAAGTAGCCCTGTGTCCGGACATATTGTCCATTTATTTATCATGGGTTTGCCTTTTAACCAGCTATCCCTTGGACAGGAGTGGATAGCGCAAGCAAAACTGATACGGTGTTCGGCCCCCCTCCCTGAGACCACGCCGGATCCTGTGTTAATCAAAATGTTGGAGGTTGCACCTTCGGAGGAGGGCGAAGGGGGGCACGGGGAAACTACCACCTCTGCCAAGGAGGCTTTCAGTAAGGGGGGAATCGAGAATCCCTCCCTCCAGGGGGAGAAGAGGACCGCTTTCGAAGACACGGAGGCCAAGGCCTCAAAGCGGGGAAAGAAATCTGCACCCGAAGGTCCTGTGCCGGGAAGAGCCCCGTCCGCATAGTCTCCCCAAAGGAATCAGCCCTCCAGCGAGCCGTAAGTAAAAAAGGGGGAGTTTAGTAATAGGGGACATCCCTACTTTATTTCTAAGGGTAACCGAAGTTTTCACCTTGTAGTTCGGATCTCAGCCCTTCTCAGCAGAGCTCATCTTCGGGGGACCTTCGTCCGGAGATGACGGAGAGAGAAACGCCTCCATCTGCCGCCCCGTCGGGCGGGGCGGACGACCCTGAGGTGTCGTCACGGAGGGTCTCCCTGAGTCCGGCAGAGCCGGGGAGTTTGGCACCCACTGGAGTACGGC
Source organism: Triticum aestivum (assembly GCF_018294505.1). Classification (NCBI taxonomy): domain Eukaryota; kingdom Viridiplantae; phylum Streptophyta; class Magnoliopsida; order Poales; family Poaceae; genus Triticum; species Triticum aestivum. Next base: position 657,947,053 of record NC_057801.1, read on the forward strand.
CGGTGGAGCTGCAGGATTTGCTCGAGAGGGCGTCTATCTCAGAAGATCACCGCACATTAATGAGTATGGTGATTGAAAGGATCTCGTCCGCCAAGAGCGGGTTGCATGAGGCCGTCGGAAGTTTGCTGATGGGGTTTGAGGTACGCAAAAAATGACATACCTTTTGACAGTTTTGCACATGGAGTGCGCCCTGTATAGATAGTAGCCCCTGAGACTTGGTATGCTGTCGAAAGCGACAACGTGCCGAGGATCATAATCTCAGTTATAGAATGTCGCCTTTCCTATGCAGGTGGTGGAACGTTCGGTGGCCAGCCGGACTATGGAGTTGCCGAGTTGAAGCGGCAACTCGACGTTGCGGATGCGGACATCGCGTTGGTCAATAAACGACTTGACGAGTCACATGGTAGGTGGTTTCTCTGCGGTCACCTAGTAAGGGAGCTAATGCCCGTTCCTTACAATTTGTATGCTTGATGCAGATGGTGCCGCTGCTGTGGAAGACCTTCGAGCAGAGCTTGCTCGAGCCAAGGAGCAAGCCAGGAAAAGTGATGCGGCTGCCTCGAAGGCAGCGGAAGAGCTAAAAGCCGAAAAGGCTGCTCACTGCCAAAGGCGGGAGGAGATGGCCGGAATGGCCGTGAAATTAAAAGATGCTACCGACCGCTATGAGGTTCTTGAAAGAGAACGCCGAGCGGAGCAAGAGGACCTAAAGAAGGCTGTCGCCGAAGCCAAGGATGCTTGTTGTGCGATGCGGGCTATGAAGGAGGAACTGCGTCAGGCCGGAGACATTGCGGCTGGAAAGCCCTTTCTGCTGCGTAGGAAGTTCACGATAAGAAGTATGCTCAGTTGGGCCAATTGTGGGGTGCGGAGGATCCTTATCTGGATTTGGCTGCGAGTGCGGCGGACGCAGTCGTGCACTTCCGAAGCCAGAAGGATCACGAAATGGAAGAGCTTTTCTGGTCTCAATTCCATAGTCCGGAGCGTCCACTTCCGTTGACTGATCAGTTGGCTGAGTGGGCTGAGCTGAATAGATTATTCGGACTTGCCATGACGGATGTGGTGGCTCATCTGTGGCCAGAAAAGCCCAAGCCGGAGAGTTATTTTGGCTTGTTGCGGCAATTCCTTGGGGCGGTGCCGCATATCGAGGCGATGAAGCGGTCGGCATGCATAGAGGGTGCACGGATGGCTCTCGCCCGTGTTAAGACATACTGGGCGGAGATGGATGCCACCGATGTTGCATCCCGAGGTTCGGACAAAAGCCGATTACCCGCCGAGCACTATTTTGCGGAAGTCCTGCAGGGCGCTCGTTTGATAGAGTCGCGGTGCTCGAAAGATGTTATGTTCAAATGACATGTATGATTTGTGAGATCATGTTTATAATGTAATGCCTTTTTATACTTGTGCGTTCAAGTATTGAACTATCTCCTGTGCGGCCGTATATGTATGTATAACCTGAAAGATGGCAGTCTTTGGCTTCAGCCCCCATGCACATGGTGCGGGGGTGTTTGAAAAAAAAGTGCTTTTTCACACTTAATCCAACATCTTGGTCCTTTGAAGGAGGTGATATCATAGCAAACTAGGCAACCGGTCTATAATGCTTTATCACTTTCACTTAGCCATAGGAGCTCGATGGTGGGGCTACTATATAGCCCCTAGAGGCACCGCGCTCTCCGAACTCGGGACGCGTATGTGCCTAACCGGGAAGCGGTCCTTCGTCAAAGCGGAGGAATTCTAAACATTCCAGTAGTCTATCGAGTGGTTGACCAGTCTCTCGCTATATCATGACAGTCAGTTTTCGGCTTTCTCTACTGAGGTGCTCGCCCGGCCGAATTGGGGCACAATCGTAGTAGTTCTCCTGGTGTCGCGTTAGCTGATGGAGCGAAACGTAAGGCAGCAAAACACGGGAGCCGGGCAAACCCAACATTTGACCAAAGACATGATTCGGAGCTGATGCATATAAGGCCTAACTCGAGACGCCGAACACTCCCTGAGGTATTCGGTCTTTATGATACCGGGCAGAACAATGCCCTAAGCCCCTAGTGTCCAGGTACGGGCAGAACTTCTGACGCGGCCGATGCCAAAACGCCAGCCTCGTCCTCGGTTATGGTAGGAAACCGGGGGATGTGTATCAACAAGAGACAGTAAGAAAGGTTTACGTAGGGTCTTAATCTGAAAAGAATCCTTGCAACGGGTCCCTGCTGCACGTCTGCGCCTGTGTCTCCATTGTGCTGTATCCTGGACGGGTGTAGCACGTGCTTCATCTGTAAAAGAGAAGAACTTAGTTTGGAAAAAATATCGTGCAAAAGATGTATTTAAAATAAAGTATGATTTCAAAGATGAATAAAGTTGAGCTTTATTGGCTCTCATTGTTTATACGTGCAGCTCCTTGCAAAGAGGTATGCGGCTGGGAAGCCCCTTGTTTATACGTGTCCGAGGTCTGAATGACCTGTTTTTAGGGGCTTTGGCCAGCAAGGTCGGATTAGTGTGTGGCTGTCAAGGAAGTCTCACGTTTTCCGTGGTCGAGGAACACTCGGGGTTACCCTTTAATGAGATTATGCCGCGTGGACCGGGCATTTTAAGCGTAAGAGACGCGTAATGCGGTATTGCGTTAAAGCTGGCGAAAGCTTCGCGTCCCAGTAGTGCTTGATGGCTACTTTTGAATGGGGCGATATGGAAAATGAGCTTTTCACGACGGAGGTTGTCGGATGAACCAAACACGACCTCTAGTAGTACAGAGCCTGTACAATTGGCGTAAAGGCCTGGCGTCACTCCTTTGAAGGAAGTGTTGCTACGGTGAATTTTGGTAGGGTCTATCCCCATTCTGCGGATGGTGTCCTGGTATAGCAGGTTTATATCGCTGCCGCCATCCATTAGGACTTGTGTGAATTGTAGTCCGTCGATTATGGGATCCAATACCAAAGCAGGCCCTCTTGTGTTTCGAACACTTCTGGAGTAATCCTGATGGTTGAAAGTAATTGGTTTAAACATCCAATTTCAGGACTCTGCTGGGGTGGATCGTGCGGCGCGTGTTTTAGCAGGTGCCGCACTATTTTTCCTTGTTATCACATGAAGTGAGTTCACTGTTTTGACTTCTAGTGGGAAAGTCTTCTGTTTTCCGGCGTGCTACTTGTGGGGTTTGTCATCGTCTTCGCTTGGTGTGTCGAGCCCCTTGTGTTCGACGTTAAGTCGGCCGGACTGCTTGAAGACCCAACAATCTCTGTGGGTATGGTTTGCAGGCTTCCCGGGGGTACTATGGATTTGACATATTCTATCCAAGATTTTATTTAGGTTGGATAGCTCATCACTGTTGTCCTTAAGAGGCAGTGTTTTATTATTAGGCCGAGAGCTTTTGAACCCGGTGTTGACCGCCGTGCTATTTGGGCCATTTTCTTTATTCCGGCGCTGATCTTTTCTGCGTCGTGATTTTCCATTTCCATCCCTGACCTTGGATGTACTCGGGTCGCTGGTGCTACATCTTGCTAGCCAGCTATCTTCCCCCGCGCAAAAGCGGGTCATGAGGCTTGTTAGCGCGGCCATTGTTCTTGGTTTTTCCTGGCCGCAGTGTCTGGCGAGCCATTCGTCTCGGACGTTATGCTTAAAGGCTGCTAAGGCTTCAGCGTCTGGACAGTCGACTATTTGGTTCTTTTTGGTGAGGAACCTGTTCCAGAATTTGCGTGCTGACTCTCCGGGCTGTTGAGTTATGTGACTTAAATCGTCTGCATCCGGAGGGCGGACATAAGTCCCCTGAAAATTTGCTCGAAACGCATCCTCGGGCTCTTCCCAACTTCCAATGGTATTTTCTGGGAGGCTTTTGAGCCAATGCCGAGCTGGCCCTTTGAGCTTGAGGGGTAGGTATTTTATGGCATGGAGATCGTCTCCTTTGGCCATATGTATGTGTAGGATATAATCCTCAATCCGGACTCCGGGGTCTGTTGTTCCGTCATATGCCTCTATGTTTATGGGTTTGAATCCCGCTGGAAATTCATGATCCAGTACCTCATCAGTGAAACATAGTGGGTGTGCGGCGCCCCTGTATTTAGGTGTGCCGTTGTCTTCAAACACTCGGCGGATTGTGTTGCTCCCAGGAGTCTTCTTTTTTGGCCCATAGATGGACTTGACCGGGCCATCCTCTTTGCGAGGATCCTTATGTGGATCGTGTGCCGGCTTGTGTGCGGCGCCACTTGCCGCTCTTAGCCTGTCATCTGGTCGTCTATCCGGCCAGGCGGCCTCTTTCTTTTTTGACTGTTGGGGCTCTACGGCCTCCTCGTCAAATTCGAGCAACAACTTGCGCTTCGGGTAGCTCTTTGCCTGGTGACTATCGCTGTATTTATCAGCGGTATTGAGTACTTTGCTCCATCTCATTCTGAGTGCGTCCTCCGCTGTTTTGAGCTTCCGCTTTTGCTTCTTCAAACTTCTTGAAGTGGCGATGAGCCTTTTATGAAGGTTCTTATGTTCCGGTGATGTGTCCGGCGTGAGATTGTCTGGACTGTTGTTTTCGCCGGGGATGGGTTGCTTGTCCAATTCATCCTGTTCGGATGGTTGCTTGTTGGCATGTTCGTCGTCCACTGCTTCGCCCTGCTCTAAGGCTGGGTCAGTATGGGTGCCGTTGTTATCGAGGCGGGACTTCGGGTGGTGCTTGTGTCGCCGTTTTGGTTGTTTGTCGGGGGAGTTGTCCTTCGCCACGTCCCGTTGTTCCTCGTTATCGCTTCCTTTTGGTGTATCCACCATGTATACGTCGTGAGTTGAGGTGGCTTTCCAGTGCCCCGTAGGTGCTGGTTCTTGGTCGTCTCCGGCATCGTCGTCCATACCGTCGATGTCTTCGGAGTCGAAGTCCAGCATGTCAGTTAGATCGTCAACAGTGGCTACTAAGTGGGTGGTGGGTGGGCCTTGAATTTCTTCGTCGTCCGCATCCCAACCGCCCCGACCGCAGTCCGGCCAGGGCTCTCCTGATAACGAGAGATAGTTTAGCGAACTCAAGATGTCGCTGAAAGATGCATGTTGAAAGATGTCCGCAGCGGTGAACTCCATGATCGGCGCCCAATCGGATTTGATTGGAGGGGTCGCGGGAGGTACGGAGTCCGGCACCTCGGAGTCACGAGCTTCACAAGGGACAAGGCTAGTATTCGGCTCCATCGCCGTAGAGGTTGCAGCCCCCAAGGCGGTGTCTAGCCACCCGTCCTCGATCTGCGTGGCCGGCTCCGAATCGAGGGCCGGAGCGGGCTCGTGTGCGGCCTCCAGGGCACTGTCCGGCTGCAGAGCTAAATCATGCCCATCGTGACAGTGCGGCACGCTCGGCTGTGGCTCGAATCCATCGAAGATCAAGTCTCCGTGGATGTCAGCCGTGAAGTCCAAACTTCCAAATCTGACCGACGGCCAGGGGCGTAGCTTTCGATCTGCTCCACATGGCCAAGCGAATTGGCCCGCAGTGCAAAGCCGCCGAATACGAAGATCTGTCCGGGGAGAAAAGTCTCACCCTGGACTGCGTCGTTGTTGACGATCGAAGAAGCCATCGAGCCTATCAGTGACGACACAGAGGAACTCTCAATGAAAGCACCAATGTCAGTGTTAAAACCGGCGGATCTCGGGTAGGGGGTCCCGAACTGTGCGTCTAGGCGGATGGTAACAGGAGACAAGGGACACGATGTTTTACCCAAGTTCGGGCCCTCTTGATGGAGGTAAAACCCTACGTCCTGCTTGATTGATATTCATGATGTGGGTATTACAAGAGTAGATCTACCATGAGATCAAGGCGGCTAAACCCTAGAAGCTAGCCTATGGTATGATTGTTGTTCGTCCTACGGACTAAAACCATCCGGTTTATATAGACACCGGAGAGGGCTAGGGTTACATGGAGTCGGTTACAATGGTAGGAGATCTACATATCCGTATCGCCAAGCTTGCCTTCCACGCCAAGGAAAGTCCTATCCGGACACGGGACGAAGTCTTCAATCTTGTATCTTCATAGTCTTGGAGTCCGGCTGATGATGATAGTTCGGCTATCCGGACACCCCCTAGTCCAGGACTCCCTCAGTTGCGCTAGTCCATGGAGGGCTCCACCCACAAAGGGTCCACGGAGAAGCATACTGGTCTATCCCACCATGGCCATCGCCCACGAAGGACTTGCCTCACTTGGGTAGATCTTCACGAAGTAGGTGATCTCCTTGCCCTTACAAACTCCTTGGTTCAACTCCACAATCTTGACGGAGGTCCCAAGTGACACCTAACAATTCTAGGAGACACCACTCTCCAAAAGGTAATAGATGGTGTGATGATGATGAACTCCTTGCTCTTGTGCTTGAAATGATAGTCTCCCCAACACTCAACTCTCTCTCACAGATTTGTCTATGGTGGAAAGATGATTTGAGTGGAAAGCAACTTGGGGCAGGCTAGAGATCAAGATTCTTGTGGTTGGATTGGAATGTCTTGGTCTCAACACATGAGTAGGTGGTTCTCTCTCAGATATGAGTAGTGGAAGTGTAGGCACGTTCTGATAGCTTTCTCTCAAGTAGAGAAGGGGGTGCAGGGGTATATATAGTCTCCACCCAAAATCTAACTGTTACACACAATTTACCAAACTCGGTGGGACCGAATAGTGAAACTCGGTGAGACCGACCTGGTTGAAAATGTGAACGTTAGGCTTTTCGGTGGGACCGGTAACATCAACTCAGTGAGACCGATGCGCTAGGGTTAGGGCAAAGCCTCATCTCAGTGAGACCGATCACATGAAATCGGTGAGACCGATTTCAGTAATAAGCAAATAGAGACTTGGTCAGGCAAACTCGGTGGGACCGATCGCTCATCTCGGTTAGATCAAAATGTTACGAAAAGGAAACAGAGAGTTTGCAATATGAACTCGGTGGGACCTATCGCTCATCTCGGTTAGACCAAAACGTTATGAAGGGGAACAAAGAGTTTGCAATCCCATCTTGGTGAGACCGAGATCCCTATCAGTAAGACCGAACTTATTAGGGTTTGTGGATATGGCTGTGTTAAGTGATCTTGGTGGCGCCGAATAGATCAAGTTGGTGGGACTACTTAGACAAGAATACAGATCTCTAAGCATGATCTCCGAGAGCTCTAGAGTGTGGAGGTGGCGTGGAGAGGAGTTCTGGGACGAATGCATCCGAAGTAGTCTGAGGAGCTCGTGGCACTACAAAAAAAATACACTTTCGTGATGATACGTGTTTGCCACAGTAGGTCGCGTTTTTTGTCATGCATGTACATCCATGATGATTTTATGACAGAATCAAGATAGTCATACCTGTGCTATTGTAGAAGTGTTCCATGACATTACCAAAATTATCATCACGGAAGTGTCCACTTCCATGATGATAAATCGCGCATCATAGAAGTGCTTTCGTCAAGGGTGACCAACATGTGGCATCCACCATAACGGAACACTGTTAAGCTATCGGGTCTGGTTTCGGATCCGATAACCCGTTAACAGCCCCGACCAATGGGGATTTTGCACGTGTAAAATCTTCATTGGCCAGAGGAAACACGTGTCGGCTCACCGTTGGGACAGATGTCATCCACTCATTGGACACAAGGCGCCTATGATACGTCGACACGTGGCACAGCCCAACAGAGGCCCATTCCCGTGAAAAGGCCGGCCCATTTGACCTAGTCAAAAGGTGGCGGGTCGGCCCAATGAAAGCCTGTTAATGGCATGTTCACATATAGCCCATTTACATCCCGCTAACTCACGGCCCGTTCCGGCCTAACGGTATTAGGCCCAGTAGTGTCATCTGGGCCGTCCAATATGATTCCAGCCCTTTGTAACATCCGGCCCATGTATGGCCCATGACGACTTTCGGCCCATACGAGTCCCTTTGTAACTCTTGGCCCATTAACAGCCCGTAGTGAAACCGGCCCGTAATGAACAGTGTGTCGCTTTATACCCATTAGTGGCCCATTATTCCATTGGGGTCGATTCCAGCCCATGTTACCTTTCGGCCTTCTCAGGGCCCATTTATTCTTGGGCTCATTTCCAGCATTTGGTTACTTATGGCCCGTTACTGGCCTTTTCTGCTTGTGGGCCAAATTCAGCCCGTGGATACAGTCGGCCCATTTGTGGCCCGTTAATCTGTTGGGCCATTTTCATAGCATCATCAAATACGGCCTATTAACAACCCGTTATGGTCAGCCCGTAAAACGTACGATTTCCACTCTAGCCCATTTACGGCCCATTAAAGGCCCATACAAGGCCCATAGATGAGTCGGCCCGTACAAGGCCCATGGATCCGACGGCCCATTGAAGGCCCATGGATCCGATGGCCCATTGAAGGCCCATGGATCCGAGGGCCCATTGAAGGCCCATGGATTTGACGGCCCATTGAAGGCCCATGGATCCGACGGCCCATAGAAGGCCATGGATCATCCGTCCCGTAGATGGCCCATGGATCGTATGACCCGTGGAGGGCCATGGTCACTACAACGTTTGGGCGAGTTGGCCCCCGTTTGAACGATATAGCATATTCAAAGAATAATCCTACTCTATACTATCACCTCTTAAAAACATACACAATAAAACAAAAAGACCAAGGTATAGAAACGTAGAATAATCCTACACTATACAATAAAGAAATTACAACCGATTATACCCACTGGGCATTATGGATCAGCACCGGTGATAATAAAGCATACAAAAACAGGAAATTACATACACTGGGCAAATACAACTCATACATCATGGACGCGCATCAACTTAACTCCATTTGAACTATAATCTCATTAGGAAATAGGATTGGCCAGATTCAGATAGCACAAATTTCAGTCTGCAAAATCTCCAATTCCTTCATGGTTACCTCAGTGTCTTGTTTCATTTTTTGACTCCTGCATCTAATACCTGCATGTCCAGTCTCAACTTGTTGATTGTACGTTGAGAATCATGTACACGTTGTCTTGCCACCTCTAGTTGATGCTCGAGAACATCAGCACATTCCAATTCCAATCCATAATCATTCCGTAACAGCCATGCCACACTGCTCACAGATCTTTGTGTTAATGTCACTTCATCCTGAAATGTTTCTGTAAGTACACATGACTAGTGCAAAAATATAGTTACAACAGTGAAGCGAGCAAGACACTATTTTGTACTACATGGCAAAACAGGACTAACAATAATGTTACACGTCATGAAGCATAAGTAGGTGATATTTTAAAAGTTATAATAAGGATAGCCTGTGCATCCTGCATATAGAAATCTCTCTTAGCTCACCAGAGGAGCATGATGTTGGGGCCCAATCCAAAACACAGACAAGTTACAAATTTAGATAGCACGTTGCATATAAGTAAGCAACCAGTTGGCCATTCTGTAGCTCAATTAAAGTCTTAGGGAGCATAATTAACAACAGAGGGTTTCATACAAACATACTACAATAAGCAAAACTATGCAATCATTAGCCTAGTATAAACTAGATTGTGAGGCTCATGCAATAATAGTTGGTTAATAGACTTCAAAGCTTCAGGCACACTTCGACAGAGTAATTAAATGGTAAGGCCTTTATTTATGTCAACTAATACTTATATAAGTACCCAACATCAGGCATCATTCTTTGGGCATCTCATTAACTGAGGACAAATAAAGCAATTGAAAAGACCAAATTAACTATGCCTGAATCAAACAAGGAATTGAAATATTGAGTTGGATACAGTGACTTACCTTAACAGGTTGAAGAGGCTCAACGCAAATCCTACTTCTCTTGCAAAGATCCTTCCTAACATCTTGTACTTGGAAATCCTCAATCTTATCTTCATTGCACCCCCTCTGCAAGGTGACACAAACTAGTTACTCGTATCCTCGGAAGATAAATATGCATACTTTCAAGTCTGTGAACACAAAAGGATGAGATTATAACAAAACAACACTATATAATGAAACATGCCACATCTCTTGCACTTGCACACTATGAAATGATCATTTACTATGTCTACACTATGTATAAACTAGGCATACCTTCGAACTTGATCTCCAAGTACTCTTGGAGAGCCTACTTTAGTGTACAGCCAAACCTTTATGTCACCTATGAGTTAGACAAGGCCCCACTACAGCAACACTTAGTGTTTAAATCGTTGACAAGCTCTGTTAGAGTGTTAGGTCAAGAACAACAAGTAATAAAGCAAACAGTCCTAGTATGGCTGGCTGATACAAACAAGCAATTGAACAGATGTGTGCGCAAATCTTACATATCAAGAAAAGAAGCAAAGAAGGAGGCTTAAAGACCATCACTCGACTGACCAGATTTAAGGGGCATTTAAACATCATGTGCAATGTATGAACTAACATAAACATTGCATATTCCAGATTCTAAAATGGAATGCACATGTATTTGGTTATGCCATGTATGATGATGCCTAAGTGTACACTATAGCAGGCAGGAAAGATTCATCATTGCACGCACAATTGAATTACAGGTTAAGGGCCAGTTCGATTCCGCCTTTTCAGGGATTATTGTCAAAATAAGCCATAAAAGATGTAAAGAAGTCATTTTTGAGTTATGGGCTTGGGCTTAGCTAATTTCGCTTTGGAGGGGGGTGTTTCGGGTAGAACCTCACTAAAAATTGAAGGGAAGGGGAATAGTGAAATGACTATGTTGTCTGCCTATATTACACTCAAAATGCAACTGCTGGCGCCCATGTCACACCTGACCCTCAAGTAAAAACAAACACGCAAGCGTTCATTGTCCTGCCCGCTTGCATCTCCTCTCCCCTTTCCCTCTACCTTGAGCCCCTGCCTGCAGCACTAGGGTTCCTCTAGCGAGCCATTGCCACTGGTCCCATCTGGCCTGGTCCTCGATGATGCTCTGTCTAGATAGGCTACATGGGCGGTGGGTAGGAGCAAATCTCCTTGGCTGCTCCTCCCTCTAGCGCCGCCCCTCATTCTCATGGTCTCCAGCAGCTGCTCCACTGTGGTTCGTCCAACGCACTACTCCAGCGGGCACTGCACAACTACGGTTGATGCCACACTGCGGTAGAAGGCACCTTATTTCCCCTCCCCTCCTCCCAGGCCATGGCCTTGAGGTGCTGTTGAAGGATGAGCTCATCCAACAAGGTGAGGATCTCCTCTGATTTTTTGCCAAATTTTCATTCTGATCCACTATATGATGAATTGCTATGAGTTGCTTCTGCTGCTGCTATATGATGCATTGCTATGAGCTGCTCCTGCTGCTCCTATATGATGAATTGCTATGAGCTGCTGCTGGTATATGATGAATTGCACACTGCTGCTGTTGTATGATGAGTTGCTATGAGCTGCTGTTGCTGCTATATGATGCTTTCACGTGGTGCTGCTATATGATAATAACCAGCCACTTGGACCATCGAATTTCAATAAATAATTGTTCTTCGTTTAAATGTGGGTCATGCGTTCTTCACTTAAATTAGGCAATGGGATCTCTATGGAAAACATTGACCAAAGTAGATTGTGCCAAGTAGATGGTATCTTTGTATTTGTATTTTGAGCAAATAGTGATGGTCTATTTTCCTATCATATCAATTACTGCACTGGGTTCAATTTGTGATGTTTGCAAGTCAAATTAATTTTCATATGGGCAGCAAAATGAAAAAATATAATGCAATATAGACTTTTCACTGATCATACCAAAGATAAGTTGAAAACGCAATGAAAAGAACTGGTTGGCTTATTACATGGAGCTTATATTCATGGGTGCTTATTTTCTTAGGATAACTCGTAATAACTGTCCCTAAGAAACTTGGCCAATAGAACTGACATACAAATAACATGTCACGATGATTGCAATGGAGGAGTGACGTACCATAGCACACTGTATAGGCTCACCGCTGCCTCTCCTTTTTTTTGTGATGTTCCATAAAATTGCCACATACATCTTGTACTTTTTCATTGTGTAACCCTATCTGCAAGTTGACACGGCTAATTTCAGACATCTCTACATGATACTACATTGCATATCCCTTGCGCATATTTAAACCACCAATTAACGATTGTGTGCGTAGCATAAACTAGCCATGACTCTGTGTGCTGGACTAGCAGGCACTCTAAGGGAGCCTAATGTAGTGCACTCGAATTCCTACATGCCACCTACAATTTTGTGTAATGTACTGCCTCTGTTCCTAAATATTTGTCTTTGTAGAGATTCCAGTATGTACCACATACAGATGTATATAGATGAATTTTCAAGTGTAGGTTCACTCATTTTGCTCCGTATGTAGCCTATAGTGGAATCTCTAGACAAACTTATATTTAGGAACGAAGGAATGAGGTAGTATCATGTCTAACACCTACATATCTAATTTAGCAGCCAGTAGTAGAAATCATTGTCTGCACAAATGGATTACTGGTCAAAAATCCTAGCCAAGCACGCTGGCAGGCACAAAACAATACAAGAGAGAGAGAGAGACGCACTTACAAGATCGTAGAAATGCCTCAGTCCAGGATCTTGGTTGGCCAAGCTGTTAGATCCAGAAGAGACATCGTCCTTGTAGTTTTTGCCAGCTGCATAACAGGTAACAGTGACCTGTTAGTATATTTGAAGCACATCGGGCAGGTGATGCTGGACGGGTTTAAAGGTGACAAGTACCTACGCCGTGGTGGGTGCTTGGCATCTCTCCAGACGGTGGGAATCAGGTTAGAAACATCAAGGGTGATGACGTTGCGCTGGCTGTCAGGGTCTGGTAAGGAGATCTAGAACCGTTGAGTAGGGTGTTTGTGGAGCGGCTCTGGTAGGGTGGACTACGGTGTGGGCGAAGCGGATCTGTGGCCATGGACGAGGGCGTAGGTGAAGCTGCTCCGGTGGTCGGGTTAAGGATGGTGTCGATGGTGCGGATCTACGCCGTGGACGGGGCGTCAGAAGCTGCTCTAGTGGTTGGGTTAAGGATGGTGTCGACGATGCGGATCTGCGGCTGTGGACAGGGCATCAGAAGCTGCTCTGGTGGTTGGGTTAAGGATGGTGTCAACGAAGCGGATCTGCGGCCGTGGATGGGGCGTCAGAAGCTGCTCCGGTAGGTTGGATGAGGGTGCGAGGAAGCGGATCTGAGGCTATGGACTTGTGAGTTGGCAAAGCGGCCTCGGTAGGGTTGAGAATGGTATAGGCAAAGCTACTCCAGTAGGGTTGACGATGGTGTCGGCGAAGCGGCTCCGGTAGGGTTGAGGAATGCGTCGGCAAAGAGGATCAGAAGCCGTCGACGTGGGCGTCAGTGGGGCGGCTCCGGGGGGTGTGGATGAAGCATCTCCGGTGGGGAGTACGAATGAGCCGCTGCAGATGCGCGACGGTTGACAAGAGTACCGGCAAAGCAGATCCGGCGCCGTGGACAAGGCTGACACTGAATGGGCTGTGGTACAGTGGTGGATGAGCAGTCTACTTGTTTCTAGGGGAGGTGGGAGGGGTAGATGCGGCCGTTGAAGCAGATCCGGTGAGGTGGACGCCGCTGGCAGTTAAGGGGGAGCAGTCTAGGGTTTCGAGAGGGGAGGGGAGAAAGGCCGATGAAGTACGCACGGTGTGATGTAAGATTCTCTGGTGTTGTGAGTTAGTCGTTTTTGCGGGAGGGGGAGAGGAAATGGGGGTGCCGTGTAGTGGGGGGAACTGGAAGTTACCAAAGAAGCCCCGATCTATTATGTAGATGAGGGCGGTATTGTAACTGTTGGTCTCCGTGCACCAAGGACAAAAGGGGAATTTCGCATGCTAAAGACTAAGGTGGCGGAAATTTTAGAAGGAGGCGGGACATTTTGCCACCCGCGGGATCGTTCGTATCCAGTTTCAACTAATTTTGGACCGTGCTAGCGGGAAGGTCATGCTAGACTGTGTACACGGGGCACGCGCGAGCAGTTAATAACTGGTGTGAAGTCCAGCCCAGAAATAAAAGACAATAACTCGGGATGATGCGCTGATAACTTGGATGTTCACACGGGCGTGGCCAATCGTACAGGTGTAGTGGCACGTTCACAAAAAAGGGATCAAACGCTCAGCCTATGTATTTCTCGTGTAAATAGATAATTTAGTGCCATTGGTTATTTACTTTAAACATAATGCATTGACGTGTTAGTGTAGAGGCGCACAAAAAGAAATGGATATTGTAGTCCGCTACGTAAAAGTGTTACCTCATATGATTACATAGCCTCCATTTCATAAATAGCATACCCGTTGAATTCATATATGAATATTACATATATTACTTCAAAATAGAAACTTAAATCATCCAAGACTAATGAATTTGAATGCAAGAGTAACGATGGTGCATCTACATGATAGCTACATTGGTTGTTTGAAGAAACATCACTGTAACTTTGGCATGCACAACTGAAAAGGTTTATTTAAATAGAAAAAATGTGATATGTCAGTGTCCAATCTTTATAGCATTGAATCGATATTGTACCTTTGGCCACGATACGAAGTAGATATTGATTTATGTTCAAGCGATGCACGTCCACGATCGCTAGATAGTGATACGTGAATGAATTGTGCAATCTCTCTCACACGCATACATATCTCATTTCCCTATGGGCATCGGAATCACACACACGCACTTCATGTATTTCTCTCCCTCCGTCAAGGTTAAATCCGTCTTTCTAGCCCGTCCTACAAGTCTCTCACACAGAAACACACACGCTCTCTTTGTCTAACACGCCCACCCCTTTAATTCCGCCCACCCATAGACACTATTGTCTCAAAGTATAATAATGTCCCTCACACATATGCCTAAGGTTAACTCGAGTTCCAGAACCATATGAATACATACAATGGGATTCCAACAGAGCACCTTTTGTTTTGAGATTTCTCTCTCTCTCTCTCTCTCTCTCTCTCTCTCACACACACACACACACACACACACACACAGACACAAGCGCGTGCACATTGTTTCTCGCTTAATTTTTCCCGGCAGTTGCATGCACACTGTTTGTTTATCTTCGTGATGCTTTAATTATGCCTCACACAAATGCTATCTACCTATCCCTTAATATAGCTAGATATGTGTCACACAAACTCCTTCTCCCTACTAGCAAGATGCCCATGCGTTGCATGGAACATCAAGATGCATCTGTATGAGTAGTTTATCTTGTGGGAGAAAAGGATGAATGAGGGAATGCCTTATTTGCAAATGCAGAGAGGGGTGTGGGTATCTTTTTGCGAAATTGCCATAGTTTCCTTCCTATCCGTCGGATATAAATCGGATGGCCTATATTGCAGGATGGCAGGACCATCATCATCACCAACTCTGTTTTTTATAAGAGTAGAGATATGTGAGTGTCACTGCCCCCCCCCCCACACACCCACACACCCACACTTCCCAACACCGAAGGAGTAGGGTGACACCTCGATCTTGATACTAATCTATCGACTGGCTTCTCTCTCAAACACACACACTACCCGACACCGAAGGAGTAGGGTGGCACCTCGATCTTGATAGTAATCTATCTACTCCTCTTTCAAACACACACACACATACACACACACTCGCTAGTTGTGCCTCTGTGCCTACCGTGCACACTCTCAATACGTCTTTCTCTCCCTCCCCCTCCCCCACCCCAACAATGACAGCAGAAGGGTGACAACTCGATCTGATCATAATCTGTCAATTGGTTTCTCTCTCAAACATTGTGTCTCTGTGCCTCGCTCAGTAGCCCCCTCGATATGTAGACTTCTCGCACGCGCACAACTGTAGTGACGATGATGCTGAACCCAGTGTGCCTTGTTTTTACCGGCCTCATGTGATAGTTTTCACCCTGTTTTCTGTTAATTAACAAGGCAACCTTTTCTTTGTTACTACTAGTGAATCTGAAATCATTCAGGACAGACATAAAATATATCACTTTAACCCAATTATCACAACAACTATTTTAAAAGAAACTAGCTAGCTGCCCGTGCGTTGCACGGAACATCAAGATGCATTTGTATGAGTAGTTTATCTTTAAAGGTTGAACGAGGGAAGGCCTTATTTGCAAACGTGGAGAGGTGTGTGGGTATATTTTTGCAAAATTGCCATAGTTTCTTTCCTATCCGTTAGATATAAATCCGACGGCCTATATTGCAGGATGGCACGCACACCATCATCACCAACTCTGTTTTCTACTCCCTTCGTTCCTAAATACTCCCTACATCCGAAAATACTTGTCATCAAAATGGATAAAAAGAGATGTATCTAAAACTAAAATACATCTAGATACATTTCCTTTTATCCATTTTGATGACAAGTATTTCCGGACGGACGGAGTATTTGTCTTTTTAGAGATTTCAACAAGTGACTATGACCGGACCTTACCAACATACTCAAAAAAGTAGTCCATAATTTTGATGTTACCCTCTTTTCTTGGCGGTGCAGTGCCATCTAGATACCTCATAAATAAATCAAGGAGAAATCTGACCCCTTCCTAAAAAGACATACAGAGCAAAATGAGTGAATCTACACTCTAAAATATGTCTGCATACACATCCGTATGTGGTAGTCTATTTGAAATCTGAAAAAGACAAATATTTAGGAATGAATGGAAGAGTAGACATGGAGATATATCTCTAGCATGGTCTACAACAAAAATGTGCAGGACTGGTTAGCGCCGGATGCTCACAACACGATGACATGAGTTCGAATTCTGTCTTTTAACTTTAGATTTGAGTACTTAGAATACAAGATTAAGGATGGACTTGTTTCTTTTTAACTTTCTATACGAAGCTATAGCCACCCTCCAAGTCATGTGTACACTATACATGCAATTAACTTTTTATAGAGGGACAATCATACATGTAATTAAATCAAATGGATTGGATGCCACTCTATTATTTCCAGCATAAGAGCATCTCCAACGGCAGCCGGCAAATTTCCTCCCGCTTCCTTCCGCGGAGGACGACATCAAACGCCAGCGGCATACATTTTCACAACTCTAACCAACAAGATGAAATTCGTGCAAACACGGACTGTTTTCATATAAGCATGAATGATCTCGTATAAAAAAGTCAGATCTTCATATAAACATGATGGATTTCATTACATTTACATGAACTAAGCGGTGCCAATCCGGCTCTCTTGGTATAATTAATACTCCCTACGTCTAGAAAACTTGTCCTAGAAATGGATGTATCTAGACTTATTTTAGTTATAGATACATACAATTTATCCATTCTTAGAACAAATATTTCCTGTCAGCTGGAGAGGGAGTACATAATCTAAATGGCTGCCCACGGAACCCTTTGTCTTGCTCATGTCCGTCAGACACTTGAGGGGTCAACGAAGGTCCTCGGAAGAGACAAAGCAGCAAAGAAACCACCTGAATGCGCAATCGTCGCCTTGGCGGTGCCCTTCATGTGTCCCAAGTGGCGGTGGCCTCCCGTGTTCTACTTCTCCTCAATGATGGCGGCGGACACGGAGAAGCTGGCCATCGACTCGTCGCTCTCCATGCACCCGGCTTCTGTCTCTGCCTGCATGGCGCTTCCATAGGCACGGGAGGCGCGCCCACAGACATGGGAGGCGCGACCACCGCAGACACTAGTGGCGCAGTACGACACAGCAGCGATGACGCCCGTATCGGCGTGCTCGCCGCCGTGCTAGCGTGGAGCAACTCGCCACTCCTCATCAAGCTGAACAGGAGCGGCGAGTTGCTGAACCACCCGCCTGCTTGGGGCGGCAATTGGCTTCGTCGGGCCAAGCAAGGTTCGTGAAGCACCGAGCGGCCTCGCCCGTATCCGGAGGGCTCGACGGGCCACCCAACCAGGTAATATGCTAGAGAACAACTCCTCGGAAGCCATTGGAAGAGTGGAGAGAATGGTGAAGGAGGAGATGGGGAGCGGTGGAGGGCTACGATTCTTGCCCGCTGTCTGCCTGGCCTCGTGTAAATAGAGGGCGAACGGTAGGAGCTTGGCCGGCGTCTGGCCTTGTTTAAACTGAGGGCGGACAGGAGGAGCTCGGTCGGTGTTGCGTTTAATTCTGGCCTGCTCATGAACGGACGTGTGGCTGGAGTAGGATTCTCGGTTTGCATGCGGGTTTAACGGAGGGGTTTGATGGAGGCGAGGCGTGTTCAGCCGGGCGTGCAGCGGGCGGCGCAGTACTATTCGATTTGACAACAGTAATGGGCCGTTAAATCACAAAGGCCCTTGCCTCTCGTGAAACAGACCAAGCTATACTGCCCCGCCCTCTAGCCTTTTAAAAAATGTATATACTCCACATTTGTACAGTAGTAGTTTCGACGGATTGCGCCATGGAGCAAAACTTGAAATTAAAAAAAGGTGGTACATATAGAGAGCGCTCGTCACCAAATTATGCATATAGTACTATTAAAAAAGCTAGTACGTGCTTAAATGGGGTGCTAAATTCTATTGAAGAAATACTAGTAGTATGTACATACTGAAGAGTTAAAGTAACGAGAAGAAATTTAACATAGTTCTGCTGGGGGCTCAGCATAACACACCCCTCAAATTAAACTAAGCACACCTGAAATTAAACTATGCAACTAATCTAGTAGACACTGCATTAGAACCACCATGAGCAACGACACTGCCACCTTACTCACTCGGAGTCCTCGTCCACATCCTCGACTTCGTCCTTGTCCCTCTTCCTCTTGGCCGATACTACTTCTTTACTTGAACCGCACACTTGGCTCTTGCTCTTCATCGAACCCTTGTAGATATTGAAACAAAGGTAGCCATCCATTGCAGCGTAGTGGATGTGGTCTATATCTAGTACATTCCGCTGCCATGCATGACGATGAAACGTGTATTGAGGTTTCTCCAGTTTACCATACGAAGGATGAACCATGGCTCTTGCTAAGGTCAGCATTGAAGGCTGGACACTGGAGGGCAGCAGCCGATTCTTCTGGAGGTCGAAGGGGTTGCCTACAACGAGGCCTATCCGACCCAGGACATCCTTGTCATTCCTAAAGTCTACAATAACTAATTTGACTAGGTTGCTCTGGAGGAAGTTCTTAAAATCCAGGCATTCAACGTTGGCATGGCATATGTGGTAGACCAAGCATAAGTCATGCACGCAAACCTAGATCACGGCGGGCTTCATCCTCTATTCCTCCTTTATATCCTTCTCTCGTCCTAGGACTGTGGTGTACTCAACATCTAGCCCAGCGACCCACTCATTATCTGAGTTTTTGAACATGCGTCTGAAGCGAGAAAGGCATCCTTTCACCATCGTGGAAGAACGGGTGTAGATGATGTCGAACTCATCACCGATGATGGTTCTAACCTTGTACTCACTGCCAATCATGGAGATTTGGGACGCCATGGATTTGGGAGGAGGGTTAGGATTAGTGGAACTGTCGTAATGTGAATGGACGGGGCGACTAGGAGCGAACCGCCGTAATATTAAAGGACGTGCGGGGACGAGTAGGAGCGAACTGCCAGCGTGTGAACGGCAGGGTAGTGGCTTTCCATTCTCCCATGATACGGGCTTCCGAGAGCCCTTGGATCTGATATCGAACGGTTGCATGGCGTGATTCTAGACCTATGGGTGAATATCCTATCCTGGAGGGTTATTCTGCAAATTTTCAGCAACTTAGCATGCGGCCGTTCAATCTCAGATCCAAGGGCTGCCAGCAGCCCGTATCATGGTCGCGCCTACCACAACCGTCGCGTCGCTCGCACGGTCATGCCCTTGGAGATTTAACATGATGCGTTAGGCTATCTGATGTTGGTATGTCATACATAGTCATCACTTAGTCACTCATACTACAACAAGGTTAGCTATAAGGTTGGCTATAAGTGTATTTTTTTACTTCTCTCTCTCTCTCTCTCTCTCTCTTTCTTCATGAAGTAGTATTTATTGCATTTGTCAAGGAGTGACCTCTTCTAATGAAATGGTGCTTAGATGAGGTGCTAAGGGCATTAAATGGCTTAGCAATCAAGTCCCCAATGCATAGGTTCTTATTAGTTTTTTATTGCTAAGTTTGCTTCATTTAATTAGTTATAGACTCAAAATTGTATTTTCACCTAGGCACACGCGCTTAGCACCGTTTCTTCCTTGGGTCACCAAACTTGCCACATCATCCTTCATGCCTACTAGTTGACCCGTTGCGCCAAATGACGCAGAGACCCGCTAAAGCCATGTTGTCGATGAAAATAGTTTCATTTTGCAGACACTGGTAGTAGTAAGCCTATTTTAAACCATGCCATATTGAAAATGACACATAGACCTGTTTATTCCATGTTAGCGATGAAAAGAAATCCATGGTTTAGTTGATTTTGTTACGGGCAAGCACATATGGCAACAAATTTAATCTCTCTTAATTGAAGAAAATAGGGGCTTGCAGCCAACAAAATATGTCCACCCCTTCGAATTGCTCTTCATTGGCTATTGCGATCAGGAAATGTCTTGGATCCGACCCCATGTTTCTTTAGAGAACATAACATAATTACAATAACATCAGCATGAAATTTACAACCAGGCAAACACCTCATTTCTTCATAGCAAGCAACATGAAGTTCATCTTTCGCAGGAAAAGTGCATAAGACATCCATATTTCCACTGACTACAAAGTGAACAAATTCAAAAAAACTTGACTCAGTTAGTAGCATGTTGCACATGTTATATTCATAAAAATTCTATCTTCATTTGATCACGAACTACACAAAAAATCACATAGAGTAGCTTCCAAATATGACATAGAAGCTGCAGCTGCGTACCAACTGAATATTGAAGGAGATTTCTCCTTCTTTACTGTTTATTTTTGGCACAACAATCCAAAATTTCAGATGTAGAAAGTTGGATGTTGGTTTTACTACCATTTTATACTTTAACCACCATTAATGCAAACCAGAATGTGTATCTTTCAATAATCAAAAACAACAAAAGAGCCAGTGTGCATCTATTCTTTCACCCACAGAAATAAGGTCTCAGTTTACAACTATTTTCGATGCATCAAGATTCAAAAGTTAAAGTAAACTACAGGGCTAATATAACCATTCCATACACTAAGAATAGACCACAAAAGACATAGAAGCACACAAGCACAACGAGGGCAACTGCTTACATTCAAATCATCACAATAAGCTCTTGAGATTTCTTATGGCCACCATAAGTTTTTGAAGTGGCAGATCAGCCCAACGGAAGTGGACGGTGTGTGTCGGCCCCAGAGCCAAGCAGCCTGCCTTGCTGGCTAGTGCTATTGCCGCTCTCGTCCTCTCATCGACGAAGGCGACAACACTCATAGTAGTCCAGTACTTATAGTGAAAGCAAGTGGTATTCTAAACAATATACTGAAATCCGAATTTAGTGGGTGGCATGTATGTATATACAACCTAGCTATTCCAGCTTCAAAAGAATCAAAGTTCCAACTCCAGAACACAGATGACCATTACATACCACTTTTCAGTACCACCATTCTGGCTTTACAATCGCATGGCAACCAAATTGGTACTCCCAGTTTTTTCAAAGCAACTACTCTACTGACCCTTCATAGACACAACTCAATTAACCGGGTGGGCCAACGTTAGAAAAAATTACCATCATCTATTTATAAAACATAGATGAGCAGTATACCTAATTATTTTAGTCAGCCAACAATTTTGTACCAGATGCAATCTTCAAGTATATACTGGGGCCAACTTATTTTTTGATACTAAGAAATGTAAAAAGAAGCTAGAGTAGCAAAGGTATAGAGGTTGTACCAGTCAGTGAATCTGCACCATTTGGAAGAGCGTCACACGGATCCAGCTATCTCTAGTCAGAGACGCACCAAAGTCTGACCTGACAACCCCTCTTTTCTTCTTTAGCAAAGGAAAGCTCCATGAGAATTGAATAACTTGAAATAAATAAGCGACAATTAAATGAGGCAACTAAGGAAAAAAACTTAATTTTTTGTATGCCTTCTTTTTATTGACGGTAAAGCCGAGAATACTTCCAGTCACCGCGGACAAAGTAAAACAAGACACATATTACAGAATGTACTTATATGTTCTAAAATAAAATACTAAATTAAGAAGATAGTATATTATGGTGTCCCTACTACCTACTATGTAATCTCTACTGATGAGAAGACGCACTACAAAGATCCAATCTTTTGTGCAACGTGTAGATGTAGGTAGACCTTCAAAGAATACCCCTTGCAGTTTGAGCCAGCTTATCTCAATTTAGGCAAGTGTAGTAGGAAAAAAATGAAGAGATTAATACACAAAATAGCCTGTAGTTTAAAGAATCAAATTCAGAACATAACTTCCAGCTATATCTTCAACAAAGAAATTTAACTTGAACATCAGAAGGGAATTTATTGCTATACCTATATGCTTTCGATCCCTGTACAGCTAGTGCAGAGCAGTCACTGCTTTAATTTCTTCCCTGTCCCAACTCCCTTTGCACCACCAGAGTTTCTTAATTTCAAGGTGTGTATATACATACAATTCGACTGTCCATGTGAATTTAAAGTACACAGGTAAAGATACAAGAGAAGATGCAACACCTATTGTTCTTGGGAATCTGAATCTGATCATCCTTTTCTTCAGAATCAAGCGAAGAAGCATCAGCCTGACCATCACGGATGGCGTGAATCGCAAAACAAAATGGATCAGGAAGCAAAGATGTGTATATACAGCTTGGTTGCTTCGTCAGACTGGAGCACATGTTCTTATGGTATAGATTTGAGTAAAGTGTGCCGATGCTAGCCAATCTAAGGCCAGCCGTGGAGCTCAATAACAACCTAGATTATGTATGAACATCCGAGAACAAAATCATTAGTTTTCCTAGCATTGCGCATCTAGGGGAGGTGGGGAGGATGGGAGCACACCCGAGACAATCGCTGCATTGTTGTATACCAATGATGGCCGCTATCACAGCCGGCATAGGGATCACCTACCACTCAAAACCCAATCATTCCATGGCATACCTCATCATCTGCAAAACAGCCAAGTAGAAAAATAATTTTGTAAGCAGTTAAATCTCTTTGAGGTAGGCATTACAACAACCAGCAGGTTGTGGTGCCACCTCCACACAAAGTTACTAATTCATCTTAAAGAAGGAATCACATCATGAGTTGGAAACGACACAACAAAATCACTAATTTGTGCACTCTGCACACGGAACGCCCAACGCCGGTGTTGCTTCTCTCAAGTGGAGGCCAGCTCCTCGGCCCAACTCCGGGTTTCAACAATTTGACTAACACAAAACAAATTATTAACATCCTGTATGTATATACGTCTACTGTACAACAACTCTTTCGAGGAAATTCTGTTTTTATTCATGGTAAACATTTGTTTTTTGTTTACATCACTGTGGATATAGGTGTGCTACAACAGCTCTTACAGACATTAGCACAAACAATTTGCAGGCAAACTTATACCTGGCAGAACACAACCCATGAGAAGGCAAAGTTTCACCACGAAAACATAGGAATGCATTATACAAGTGCAAATCGGCATGGTTATTGGTCTATCAACGAACAACAGTTCAGAGAGACAAATGCTAACAAGGGATTGCAGAGAATTTTGCTATATGCTCTTTTCTTTGTACAAATAACTTAATATATTTGGTGCTAAAGTTACTAATTCATCTTAGAAGAAGGAATCCATCATGAGATGGAAAAGGAGAGAACAAAATCACTAACTATCATCTGAGATCAAGACGAATCCATCTAACAGTTTAGAAATTGAGAGAGGGGATTAAGGGAGTCGAGCCTACCTCGGTGTTGTGTATCGTGGGGAGCCGCTGGTTGTGCCTTCATGGCATGAGGCGCTCCATCGAAGAGCTACCACTGGTGCCATGGCTTTAGTCCGCTTCCTAGTTGTTGTGCGCCATTCCGCAACCACAACAACAAACTTGGTGCCGCATAAAGCCAGAATTAGACATATCTTTAGTAAACATCATGTATCTTTAGTAACAAATTGTAAGATCATGGTACCGCATAAAGCCAGAATTAGACATATCAGATTGAGTCACTCACAAAAGCAACACCCCCAAATTTAACTTTATATGTTCTTCCTAAGATCCGCACATATCATTTTTTTCAAATCGATGTCAACAATAGGACCGTACTGCAGAAGCAAAGAAAGAGAAAATTAAATTGACATGCCGGAATGCTTGACTAAGAAGAAAAATAAAAACATATTGTGACACCAAATTGGCACGCCTTCTGGTTGAATATTGTTCTACATGGAGGTTCAGTAATCCTTCTTACACAAAAAAGTGAAATTCCGTCCACATGTTTTTCAATTTAGCAAACCTTAACCTAATATACCGATTCAAATATAACAAAAAGTTATGAACCCATAACATCCATTGTCTGTCTGCTAATGCAAATTACAGTTTAAGCTGATAACAGACAGGACCATCGTAGGTATAGGTAAAGAAACCTACGCTTCAACCTTTGTTGTATTATAGGATACCAAGCTAAATAGGACCGAATCATGTAATGTACTTCGAATACTGGAAACCTGAATGCTCTAGACGAATCTATTACAGTCCAAACAATAGAAAAGTAGTAATACAAGGACAATAGATTCGCAATCAATTCACATGATCAAAAATGTGAAGTTTCTGTTACTTTGTCCATACAGTCTCACCAAGATATTTGCTACAGAAGTAGATTAAACAATGGCATGATGCTCTAAAATCTGAATTTTGTATTACTTTGTCCATATAGTCTCACCGTTCTAGGTATCCTCAGTTGTGGAGGGTCTGCACTGCTCCTGTTGAGAGCCGGGAGGAGGGAGAGACGACGCACAACAGCGACACGAACTCATGAGCTCCTTGCATATCAAGTACAGAATCAATTCCTCTTGAGAAAATACGTCAAACAAAATGGGCAAAAGGAAAATAAATTTAAATATACTGATGCTCCAGGACTTACAAACGTTTTTGTCACTAAATCTGCTACAACGCATGCAAGAACAGCCACCGCAAAAAACACATCTCATACCAGAATTTCCATGAGATATGTTAAGTTTATCGAATAAAAATCGATAGGAAGGTCTATCCTGAAAGTCCTACAGCTGAAAGGAGGGTAACACATCAGGCAAACGAACAAAAGCCTCATATGTAAAGAAAGCAGCTCTAGGACAAACCCGCCCCCCTTCTCGATGAGGAAAAAGCGAGGTGCCAAACAGCCAAAAAGACAACAAAAAGCCTTCTAGTAATCTAGCTAGATCCGAGAGCATCTTCTAAATAGGAAGAGACAGAATCCCCTTTGCAGGAACATATGTGAGGTACGCAACAAAATCAACGAAACAAAAAAAATCCTCCAGAGAAGCCTAGCTAGATGTGAGCATCAGGTAGACAAAAAGAAATAAAAATCCCCCTAGCAGATACCTAGCTAGACCTCATCATCTCTCTGAAAGGAAAGAAGAGGATGAAGCACCTAACAGAGGAGGGCAGGGGGGAGAGGGAGCAGGAGGAGAGGTGGAGCGGGAGCTAGAAGAGAGAGCTCACATGGGGAAGAGGTAGTTCCATCCCGACCTCCTCCCGTCTGTAGCTTTTTTGACCTTGTGGCTCCTACGACGGCTCTTCGATGGTGAGCCATTGAGCCTCTTCCCATGACGACACGACCCGCTCTTGCTCGACACCACGGTCGTCGGCAACAGGGGACCAGACAGTAGCTCACCCCGCCGGCTTGTCGACAGCTCCCCAAGCAAGCCTCGGCCAAGCGAACGTTGGCGTTTCATCTCGTTCTCCTCCGGGCCGGCGGCGGCGCCCCGGAGATCCTTGTCGACCGCGCGCATGACGCGGAACAGCTCGTCATAATGGGAGGCGGCGGGGCCGAGGCCGGAGGCGGCCGCCTGGACGAGGCCCTCGGCATCTGTCACTCCACCAGCCTCTACTACTTCCTCCAATCCTCCTACCGGCGGACTCCCCATGGCTTTCTTCCCCCGCCCTGGCCCGGCTGCCACCATGGCATCTAAGGAGGGAAGGTGGATGAGGCAGGAGGGAGGAGTGAGAGGCACGGTGACCATGGGGAACCGTGGGGAAAGGGGGCTAGGGTTTGTTGCTTTGGTGGCTGATGAGGGAGAGAGATCGAGGAGGGAGGGGATGCGGCGTGCGGGCAAGGGGAAATGGTGAGGGGCTGTCGAGGACATGACTTGGCCCAGACGCGCACGCGGCGCGCGAGGAGAGGGCGCTCACTCACCCCTAAATGGCCGACCCAGCCAATCGCGGGCGAGGCCGAGCCCACAGGTCATTGGCCCTCCGAAATTAGTGCACGGTGAAAACCAGTCGCGAGGATCCAACGCATCAGATCATACAAAAGACTATTTTTGACCATCATCTGACGGCTCAGAAGGCAGGAAATCGAGGGAGCGCTCAGGAGGGCGGGTCGCCCAGCCTCCTTTTCTATTTAAATGTGGCAAGCTTAGCACCTGTAGGAGCAAGTAAGTACTACAATAGTGGGCTATAAGCCCGCTTTTACATGGCATTTTTGCATATGTGGAGGAAAGAGGCAAGGAAAAACTGGAGAAGTGGGCTCTCATGCAAGAGCCAGCCTCAGCTACATGGTGGAGCATTGGGAGAGGCACCTGTATGGAGGTGGTCAGGAATCAGGAGACTCACACCGGTCGTAGCGCCGCAGTTAAAATGATAATGGCAAATCAAATCACGGGCCCCATCTGTCCAGCAGTAACTCGCAGTCAAATCACACAGCCCTATGTTTGCAGCAGCCTACTCCCTCATCTTCTCGCGTCTCCGTCGAACCGACTAGGCGGAACTGCCTCGCCTACCGCGCAGCAAAAGCCTCGCCCTCGACTTTTAAATAGTACACTATAGTATACTCCCTCCGTCTAGGTGACCAAGGTGGAGAGGAAATTGAGAGAACTTTAATGTTTATTTGCTAAGGCTGGTTGTAATGGTAGTATCATAGCTAGTATCATGCATGCCAACTAGGCAATTTTGATGAGGTGTCGTAGAATTAAATGAAGAAAGTGAGAGTTGAGTATCATATCATGATACCGTATCATAATAAATGCTATGCTACTATGTGTCATACATGGTAATAAATAAAGTACTACTCCCTCCGTTCCTAAATATTTGTCTTTCTAGAGATTTCAACAAGTGACTACATACAGAGCAAAAAGAGTGAATCTACACTCTAAAATATGTCTATATACATCCGTATGTAGTAGTTCATTTGAAATCACTAAAAAGACAATTATGTAGGAACGGAGGGAGTACATGATACTAATATATGATACTAAGCATTATTAATATCATTGCATGCAACGAACTGACCACTTCATGTCATGTTTGATAGTCTCAAGTCATTAAAAGCATACAAGCCCCACATCTCTTATTGGTTGATTCCTCTATTTATGTCAAAAAAATAAGAATTAACGTGAGAGTTAATGCACCGCGCCTATGTGTTTACTATTTGGTGTTCGTAAGATGACTTACTCACCTAGACGGAGGGAGTATTCGATTTGACAGCGGGCGGCGCAGTTCCCGATACGGCCTTAATGCAGATGAGGGAGGGAATGGCGGTTCCCGAAATGTTGAACGGCCAATGCATCCTCCTTCAATTAATGCATGAGGGAAGTAATAGGAGGAGGTCCGGGAAAAGAGGATGCATGATGTGAACGCAACACAGTTTGCCCTCATATGAAGGCGCCCCTCCATTCCAATGCATCTACCACATCGTACGCACCTAAGCATTTGCCTAAGCACCTACACTAAGCGTAAAAGAGCTCACTCCAGACCCATGGCGGCGATGCACGCGAGCGGCCAGCAGTTGTGCCAGATAGTCCACGACGCCGGCCTACGGCATGGCGCCGAGGATCGTCTCCAGACGGTGTTGGAGGCCGGCTGGTGGATGGCCGCCGTCGATGCCAACTACGACCCTCAGTTGGACCAGATGATCGTTGCCACCAGCAATAAGTTCACCGTCCTCAAGAAGCTCGCGGACGACGTTACCGTACTCCTCTAGCCCGTGCGCCCGGGCTCCTCATTGCCTGCCACCCTAATCGGCCTGCATGGCCGGAACCTCTTTCAAGCACTGGTGGCCCTGCGACTACCCGCCGACGCCACGAAGAATGTCCACCTGGAGGTCGCGCTCGCCGCGAGGCACCTCGCCCTGCAAGAATTCGTCGACCTACACATCCACGTGTACGAGAAAATCATGTACATAGGTATCTACAAGGCCAGTGAGGACGCTACGACATTGGCCTTCCTCAACCGGTTGGAAGCCTTGGATGCCTTTGCTGAGAAGCAACTCGACCTCGCCACAAAAGCCACCGCTCCTTAGCCGCCGGTCGGTGGCCCGTCGCACTAAGTTGAGGAGGAGGAGGTCGTAGTCCTACGTTGATTGATCCATCTTTCTTCTTTCCTTCTGTAACCACCACTGCGATAGCATCATCGTGGCCTTAATTCTTATTATGTTGTTGCATTCTCGTTCCAGTCAATACCGACATGTGCGATCCCTTTGCTTAATTATATGCATCACTGTAACTAGTACTCCATCCGTCAATTTATAAGTTGTTCTTACCTTTTCCATCAACTTCGTGCAACCCGCGGGCATCTTGCTAGAAACACTAGAACATGTCGGACCGCATGTGACCAAACCGACAATGCGCCAACCTAGTACTACGTACCCTGCTTATCTAGTGGAAATAGCCCCTCCCTAGCATTTCGAATCGTTATTTCTATCTATCGATTGTGCCAAGGAGCGAAACCAAATGTTACTCCCTCCGTTTTTATTTACTCTGCATATTAGGTTTGACTGAAGTCAAACTTCATAAAGTTTGACCAAGTTTATAGAAAAAATATAAACATTTACCATAACAAATCTACATGAAATGAAAGTACATCCAACAATGAATCTAATGAAATCAATTTCTAATTGTATATGTTAATATTTTTGTTTATAAACTTTGTTAAAGTTTACAAAGCTTGACTTTGACCAAAGCTAATACACAGACTAAATAAAAATGGAGGGAGTACAATTTATCCATGTTTCTCTACTCCTACCTCTATAAAAGACTCAGTTGGTGATGGTGGTGTGTCTGTCATCCCTCGTTTCTGACCATTAGATCTGCATCTAACGGCTGTGAGGTAAGTTGTGGCATTTTTGCAACAATAGCCCACTTCTCTGCTCCAATTTGCATAAAACCCCTTATTATATTGAAAGCAACCACATCCCTCCCTCACCTCATCAAAACAGCCTGAGAAATATATTTTGAGTGAAAAGTACTCCCTCCATTCCTAAATATTTGTCTTTCTAGAGATTTCAATAAGTGACTACATACAGAGCAAAATGAGTGAATCTACACTTCAAAATATGCCTATATAATCCGTATGTGATAGTCCATTTGAAATCTCTAAAAAGATAAATATCTAGGAACGGCGGGAGTAATATAGTAAGAGTATATCAAAAGAAGAATGATTTATTTCAAGTTTCTGAACAAGTACTACTATTCTACGTGCTACTTTGGATCCGTCACAACGCACGGGCACATTGCTAGTAAAGGAAAAGGCCTACCGCGTTCGCGTCGCACCCCCACATGCCCGGGAATCGGGAGTACTCCACGGCCCATTCGGCACGACACAGAGCTTAGGGAAGGCGTGTTGCCCAGCATTTTCACTTTCATGTGGGACCGCCATTGAGCAAACCGACTATTGGCAAACCGCACCCCGCCCGCCGCCGGGTTGGAAAACAAAAATGAGGGGAAAATCTAGCTATAGCACGGAAGCCAAGAAATTTGGTGTCAGAGGGTGTAGTACTACTCCTGCTAGTACCAAGTTTGTACTCCTAATATATTACTAGTACTACCACTATACAACTAGTAGGTACGTGCATGACACAACATCGTAGGAACAAAAAATGGGAAGATCTTGTTTTGGGTGATTTATCTTTTTTGCAGTCAACGTAGTATGAAAAATATGATGTGGGGGGCGCCCATGAAGCTTATGTGGCTTGGTTGCATGGCTACGAAAGGTTAGAGAAAAAGAAATAGATAATGTGTTTAGAGTGCACTCCACTAAATAGATATAATTTGGATCCATTGCAATGGACCGGCACATCTATATCTATACCCCCTATATAGTGTGTGAAAAATTTTGAAATTTGGTCATTGGATGAAGCCAATCCGATGGTACAAAGATGGAAAATCCGAGCACTACTGGCCGTTGGATATCATCCACCAGATTCTGCCACATGTATAATCTAGAAGACTTCATGGTTGAACTTAATTCACGACTAACTTTGCCACAACTAAGCTTAGGCAAAGTTATTAGTTCTTCAAAATGAGAGCCACAAGTTGGCAAGCCTAAGGGATTCTTGCCACATTTTTTGTGTGTATGTCATGTGGGGCCTTAGTGTGGCTTGCCTAAGGTGTGGCTTAAAACAAACACTCATCTAAGTTAGTCAAACTTGCCTAACCTTACGTGTGGCAATCTTAAGTGTCGCAAGATTCCCTTAGGCAAGCCAAAGTGTGGCTAACAAAGCAACTCAACTAAGGCAAGTGTGGCAAGTGTGGAAAAAATCTTGTGGCAATATATAGCAAAGATAGTCACAATTCAAACAGCCCTACTAACCAAACAGCCCCTAAGCTTAGGCAAGTTTGGCAATATTGTATGATAAAGTGTGGCAGTGCTAGGCCTAAAACCAAACTGAAGGAAATATGACCTAGAGGCAATAATAAAGTTATTATTTATTTCCTTATTTCATGATAAATGTTTATTATTCATGCTAGAATTATATTAACCGGAAACTTAGTACATGTGTGAATACATAGACAAACAAAGTGTCACTAGTATGCCTCTACTTGACTAGCTGGTGGAATCAAAGATTGTTAAGTTTCCTAGCCATAGACATGAGTTGTCATTTGATTAACGGGATCACATCATTAGAAAATGATGTGATTGACTTGACCCATTCCGTTAGCTTAGCACTTGATCGTTTAGTATGTTGCTATTGCTTCCTTCATGACTTATACATGTTCCTATGACTATGAGATTATGCAACTCCCATTTACCAGAGGAACACTTTGTGTGCTACCAAACGTCACAACGTAACTGGGTGATTATAAAGGTGCTCTACAGGTGTCTTCGAAGGTACTTGTTGAGTTGGCATATTTCGAGATTAGGATTCGTCACTCCGACTGTCGGAGAGGTATCTCTAGGCCCTCTCGATAATGCACATCACTATAAGCCTTGCAAGCAATGTGACTAATGAGTTAGTTGCGGGATGACGCATTACATAACGAGTAAACAGACTTGCCGGTAACGAGATTGAACTAGGTATTGAGATACCGACGATCGAATCTCGGGTAAGTAACATACTGATGATAAAGGGAACAATGTATGTAGTTATGCGGTTTGACCGGTAAAGATCTTTGTAGAATATGTGGGAACCAATATGAGCATCCAGGTTCCGCTATTGGTTATTGACCGGAAACATGTCTCGGTCATGTCTACATAGTTCTCGAACCCGTAGGTTCCGCACGCTTAAAGTTTGGTGACAATTTATATTATGAGTTACGTGTTTTGATATACTGAAGGTAGTTCGGAGTCCCAGATGAGATCGGGGACATGACGAGGAGTCTCGAAATGGTCGAGACATAAAGATCGATATATTGGACGACTATATTCGGACATCGGAAAGGTTCCGAGATATTCGGGTATTTATCGGAGTACCGGAGAGTTACGGGAATCTGCCGGGGAGTATATGGACTTTATTGGGCTTTAGGGGAAAGAGAGAGGGGAGGCTGCGTGCCCCCCAAGGCCTAGTCAGAATTAGACTAGGGGGAGGGGCTGCACCCCCTCCTTCCTTCTCTTCTCTTTCCCTTTCCTTGACTCCTACTCCTACTACATGGAAGGGGGGGATCCTACTCCTGGTGGTAGTAGGACTCCGCAGGGCGCGCCATAGAGAAGGCCGACCCCTCCCCTCCTCCACTCCTTTATATACGGGGGCAAGGGGGCACCTCTAGACACACAACAATTGATCATTGATCTCTTAGCCGTGTGCGGTGCCCCCCTCCACCATATTCCACCTCGGTAATATCGTAGCAGTGCTTAGGCGAAGCTCTGCATCGGTAGCATCATCAACACCGTCATCACGCCGTCGTGCTGACCGAACTCTCCCGCAAAGCTCTGCTAGATCGGAGTTTGTGGGACATCATCGAGCTGAACGTGTGCTGAACTCAGAGGTGCCGCACGTTCGGTACTTGGATCGGTCGGATCGTGAAGACGTACGACTACATCAACCGCGTTGTGCTAACGCTTCCGCTTTCGGTCTACGAGGGTACGTGGACTCTCTTTCCCCGCTCATTGCTATGCATCACCATGATCTTGCGTGTGCGTAGGAATTTTTTGAAATTACTATGTTCCCTAACAGTGGCATCCGAGCCAGGTTTATGCGTAGATGTTATATGCCCGAGTAGAACACAAGTGAGTTGTGGGCAATACAAGTCATACTGCTTACCAGCATGTCATACTTTGGTTGGGCAGTATTGTTGGATGAAGCGGCCAGGACCGACATTACGCGTACGCTTACGCGAGACTGGTTCTACCGACGTGCTTTGCACATAGGTGGCTGGCGGGTGTCAGTTTCTCCAACTTTAGTTGAACCGAGTGTGGCTACGCCCGGTCCTTGTGAAGGTTAAAACAACACTAACTTGATGAAATATCGTTGTGGTTTTGATGCATAGGTAAGAACGGTTCTTTCTCAGCCCATAGCAGCCACGTAAAACTTGCAACAACAAAGTAGAGGACGTCTAACTTGTTTTTGCAGGGCATGTTGTGATGTGATATCGTCAAGATGTGATGAGATATAAGTTGTTGTATGAGATAATCATGTTTTGTTGAAGTTATCGGCAACTGGCAGAATCCTTATGGTTGTCTCTTTATTGCATAAGATGCAAGCGCCAAATAATTGCTTTACTTTATCGCTATGCGATAGAAATAGTTGCAAGAGCAATAGTTGGCGAGACGACCATGTGACGACACATTGATATAGATCAAGATGATGGAGATCATGGTGTCGTGGCGGCGACGATAGATATCATGACAGTACTTTGGATATGGAGATCAAAGGCGCAAGATGATCATGGCCATATCATGTCACATATTTTGATTGCATATGATGTTTATATTTTATACATCTTATTTTGCTTAGTTCGACGGTAGCTTTATAAGATGATCCCTTACTAAAATTTCATGGTATAAGTGTTCTCCCTTAGTATGCACCGTTTCCAAAATTCGTCGTGCCGAGACACCACGTGATGATCGGGTGTGATAAGCTCAATGTTCATATACAACGGGTGCAAGCCAGTTTTATACACGCAGAATACTCGGGATAAACTTGGCGAGCCTAGCATATGCAGATATGGCCTCGGAACATTGGAGACCGAAAGGTCGAGCGTGAATCATATAGTAGATATGTTTAACATAGTGATGTTCACCATTGAAAACTACTCCATCTCACGTGATGATCGGACATAGTTTAGTTGATTTGGATCACGTGATCACTTAGATGATTAGAGGGATGTCTATCTAAGTGGGAGTTCTTAAGTAATATGATTAATTGAACTTTAATTTATCATGAACTTAGTCCTGATAGTATTTTGCAAATAATTTTGTAGATCAATAGCTCGCGATGTTGCTCCCCGTTTATTATTATTTTTGATATGTTCCTAGAGAAACTAAGTTGAAAGATAATAGTAGCAATGATGCGGACTAGGTCCGTGATCTGAGGTTTATCCTCATTGTTGCATAGAAGAATTATGTCCTTAATGCACCGCTATGTGACAGACCTATTGCAAGAGCAGATGCAGATGTTATGAATGTTTGGCTAGCTCAATATTATGACTACTTGATAGTTTAGTGCACCATGCTTAACAGCTTAGAATCGGGACTTCAAAGACGTTTTGAACGCCATGGACCATATGAGATGTTCCAGGAGTTGAAGTTAATATTTCAAGCAAATACCCGAGTTGAGAGATATGAAGTCTCCAACAAGTTCTATATCTAAAAGATGGAGGAGAATTGCTCAACTAGTGAGCATGTGCTCAAACTGTCTGGGTACTACAATCGCTTGAATCAAGTGGGAGTTAATCTTCCAGATAATATAGTGATTGACAGAGTTCTCTAGTCACCATCGCCAAGTTACTGGAACTTCGTGATGAACTATAGTATGCAAGGGATGACTGATGTAGTCATGTACCTAGGGTAGGGTCATGGACCTATCCAAGGTACCCTCCCCAAGGACATCTTTAGAAGAAGCCATCTTCCAGTCGACCTAGAGGGACTCCACTCAACTGACTGGAAGACACTCGACGAACTTGAAGACACTCGACCATGAAGACTCACTCGACCACCAGGAGTTCAAGATCTACTCTGTATCCAAACGGTCTGTAATTAAGTAGTCTTTATGGTCATGATGACACTTTATGTAGGGCGTTACCAGTAACGCCAGACCTTAATGTACTTTAAACCCGCCGCTACGTGGGCTGGCTGGGGTCTTGGCATCCTCTATATAAGCCACCCCCTCCACTGGCAGAAGGGTTCGCACCCCTGTAACTCTTACACATATAATCCAGTCGACCGCCTCCGGGCACCGAGACGTAGGGCTGTTACTTCCTCTGAGAAGGGCCTAAACTCGTAAAACTCTTGTGTGCACAACTACTCCATAGCTAGGATCTTGCCTCTCCTTAGTACCCCCCTAAATTACTGTCAGACTTAGAACCACGACAGTTGGCGCCCACCGTGGGGTAGGTGTCTTAGCGACTTATTGGAGAAGTTGCAATTTTTCCGATTCCCATCATCATGGTTTCAGGTGGAGTTTTGGTTGAGGGCCGCGAGGTCCGTCTCGGCGCGCTCACGTTCATCGCCGACGACTCTGCCTGGCTGCAGGAGGCTCCGCTCGACGTTGACGCGCTCCCAGTCCGTGGAGCTACGCACTTTCGAGCGTGCGTCCGTGGTGTCCTTCTGTGGCAACTGTCGACCCAGTATTGGCCGGTTTTTGTGTCATCCTCCCTCCCAGCTTCCCGCCGGCGTAAGCGCTCCGGTTGGTCGAGACTTCAGCGGTGGGTGAGGCATGCGGTGGCTCGCCAGTCGACCACCGCCCAAGTCGCGGCAATCGAGCCCGACGAATCTCTCTACGGCCTGTTCGACCTGTCGGCTGGCTCCGCAGAGACTGCATCCGAGTGCGACAGCAGTGATCCAGCGGCGGAGATCCTGATGGTCAATGGACCGCATGTCCCCCCCCCCCGGCTTTCCCGGTGCCGAGGGAGGCAACGGCGGAGGCGATCCGTCGCACGTCCATGAGGAATACCTCCCTGAGCCCCTCAATTCGCAGCAGAGGGAAGAGCTTCGCCGCCGGAACATGGATGCGCTTCACACTCCGATCGTTGGAGAAACCCCTGAGGCTCGCGCCTTGGAGGACGCGCGCTTGGCCAACCTGGCCGAGCGCACTCGACTGGAGAACCTTCAGCGGGCACTCGACGAGCGCGCGCGGCAACGGATTCCAGACTCCAGTCGACGCCAGCTCGTTCCACCAAATATGATGGAAATAACCACCAAATATGCCAATGGTGAGGAAGAGGACCGGCTCCGGAGCGGCAAGCGTAAGTCAGTCGCCCAGGAAACCGGAAGAGGGAACTCTAGTCGGAAGCCGAAGCAGAAAGCCGAGCCAGCTGCTCCTGGAGAAGCCCTGGCCGTGACTCAAGGAAAATTCAAAGGAAAGCCCAAGGGGCCCTGGAACCCCAAAAAAGTAAAGGATAAAGAAGGAAACAACGTGATGGATTTACCGTGTCACATCCACACGAAGAAAGATGAAGAGGGTAACTTCATTTACCCGAAGCATACCACTCGGCAGTGTCGACTCCTGATACAGCAGTTCCAAGGGAAGCAACACAAGGATAAGGAAAAAGAGTCGGACAAAGTCGAGGACAAGGAGGACAGTGACGAAGAATATCCGCAGGTCAATTCCACCCTGATGATTTTTGCTGACGTTGAGAGCAAAAACCGACTGAAAGTTATAAACCGAGAGGTGAATATGGCTGCTCCGGCGATGCCCAATTATCTGAAGTGGTCTCAAACCGCCATCACATTCGACCAGTCTGATCACCCGATGCACATAGCCACCCCTCGGAGACAAGCTCTAGTGGTCGACCCAGTCGTTGAGGGCACTCGACTGACTAAAGTGTTGATGGATGGCAGCAATAGTTTGTATATACTGTATGCTGAGACGCTGAAAGGGATGGGCATTTCGATGTCCAGACTCAGCACAAGCAACATGAGTTTCTATGGAATCATTCCTGGCAAGAAGGCCGCGTCACTCGGCCAGATTGCTCTTGATGTGGTTTTTGGTGATTCCAAGAACTTCCGCAAAGAGAAGCTGCCATTTGAGGTTGTAGATTTCCAGAGTGCCTACCACGCTATTTTGGGCAGGCCAGCTTATGCACGTTTTATGGCTCGACCATGTTACGTGTACCTCAAATTAAAGATGCCTGGCCCTAAAGGCGTGATCACTGTTACTGGTAATCGCAAGAAGGTAGAAGAGTGCTTCCAGAAAGGCTCAAAGATCGTCGATGCTCAGATGGTAGCAGAAGAGTGGCAGGAACACCAGAGGAATGCAGACCCGAGTGATTTGTTGCGAGCCAAAAAGCCTGCTACGGAATCAGCGTTTCAGTCGTCCGGTGAGACAAAACCAGTTCACATCCACCCGACCAACCCCAACGCCGCTCCGACTCATATCTCCACAACACTCGACCCCAAATAGGAAGAAGCGCTCATCCAGTTCCTCCGAGAGAACTGGGACATATTTGCATGGAAACCTTCTGACATGCCGGGTGTACCCAGGGGACTGGCTGAGCATCGTCTACGAGTCGATTCAAAGGCAAAACCTGTCAAGGAACATCTGTGACGGTCCGCCGTCCAAAAAAGGAAGGCTATTGGCGAAGAAGTGGCTCGGCTCTTAGCAGCAGAGTTTATCCGAGAGATTTACCACTCCGAGTGGCTCGCCAATGTCGTCATGGTCCCCAAAAAGGACAATTCGCTTCGCATGTGCATTGATTTTAAACATATCAATCGGGCCTGCCCGAAAGATCATTTTCCTCTTCCCCGCATCGACCAAATAGTCGACTCGACTGCGGGATGTGAGCGACTGTCTTTCTTAGACGCTTATTTTGGGTACCATCAGATCCATCTGTTTGGGCCCGATGAGATCAAAACAGTTTTCATCACCCCATTCAGGTGCTTCTATTATGTCACCATGCCATTCGGCCTCAAGAATGCTGGAGCCACGTTCATGAGGATGATTCAGAAGTGTTTGCTCACTCAAATCAGTCGGAATGTGGAAGCGTACATGGATGACATTATCGTCAAGTCACGGAAAGGCTCTGACCTGCTGACCGACCTCGTTGAAACATTTGCCAACCTCAGGAGGTATGATATCAAGCTTAACCCATCCAAGTGCCCATTCGGAGTTCCTGGTGGAAAGTTACTCGGCTTTCTCGTTTCCGAACAAGGAATCGATGCAAACCCAGCGAAAGTGGGCACTATACTCCGAATGAAATGACCCATGCGTGTGCACGATGTTCAGAAGCTTACTAGTTGCTTGGCCGCTTTAAGTCGATTCATCTCTCGTCTCGGTGAGAAGGCATTGCCTCTTTACCGACTGATGAAGAAGTCAGACAAGTTCGAGTGGACTCCTGAAGCTGACGCAACGTTTGCAGAGTTAAAAACCCTGCTTTCCACCCAGCCAGTGCTTGCTGCCCCGATCAGCAAAGAGCCTTTGCTGCTTTACATTGCAGCCACAGGACAAGTCGTCAGTACTGTACTTACGATCGAGCAGGAAGAAGAAGGGAAAGCCTTCAAACTTCAGCGCCCAGTATATTACATTTCTGAAGTCCTAACCCCATCAAAGCAAAGATACCCTCATTATCAGAAGCTTGTATATGGGATCTATATGACCACGAAGAAAGTTGCTCACTACTTCGCTGACCATATC
The DNA here is from genome assembly GCF_018294505.1 of Triticum aestivum. NCBI lineage: Eukaryota > Viridiplantae > Streptophyta > Magnoliopsida > Poales > Poaceae > Triticum > Triticum aestivum. Next base: position 657,984,875 of record NC_057801.1, read on the forward strand.
ATCACAGTCGTCAGCGATGTCCCCTTATCAGAGATTCTGCACAACAGAGATGCAACTGGCCGAGTGGCGAAATGGGCGATTGAACTTCTTCCCCTGGATATCAGATTTGAGGCAAAGAAAGCTATCAAGTCTCAAGTAGTAGCAGATTTCCTCGCCGAGTGGACTGAACAACAGTTACCGACTCAAGTTCACTCGGAGCACTGGACTATGTTCTTCGATGGCTCTAAAATGCTGAATGGTTCCGGTGCCGGGGTAGTGTTGGTTTCCCCCCGAGGAGATAAGCTCAGATATGTACTCTAGATTCACTTTGATTCCTCCAACAATGAAGCAGAATACGAAGCACTCTTGTATGGGTTACGTATGGCCATTTCACTCGGCGTCCATCGCCTCATGGTCTACGGTGACTCGGAGTTAGTGGTTAACCAAGTGATGAAGGAGTGGGATGTCAGAAGCCTAGCCATGACTGGTTACTATAATGCAGTCAGAAAGCTGGAGAAGAAATTTGAGGGATTAGAGCTACATCACGTCCCGCGACTAAAAAATCAAGCAGCCGATGACTTGGCGAAGATAGGGTCCAAAAGAGAAGCCATCCCGAGTGGCGTGTTTTTGGAACATGTTCACACGCTGTCAGTTCAAGAAGATCCTTTCACTGAAGAAGCCCCGCAGCCAAAAAGCGCCATAGATCCGACTGAAGTCGAGGTCCCAGCTGTGGTCGACTTAATCATGGAAGTTCTGGTTATTACTCCCGACTGGACAGTGCCCTATATCACGTATATTCTAAGGAAAGAGCTCCCAGAGAATGAAGAAGAGGCTCGAGAGGTCGTCCGTCGATCCAAGGCCTTTACCGTCATGAGGGGACAGTTGTACAGAGAAAGCGCGACTGGAGTCGGCCAGAAATGCATCACACCGGAAGAGGGTCGAATGATTCTCAACAACATCCACTCGGGAACCTGTGGCCATCACGCGTCCTCTCGGACCATTGTGGCTAAAGCATACCGAGCGGGTTTTTACTGGCCTAGAGCAAATGAAATGGCGAAAGAGATAGTCGACAAGTGTGAAGGATGTCAGTTCTACTCCAACATGTCACACAAACCCTTCTCATCCTTGAAGACCATCCCAATCGTCTGGCCTTTTGATGTATGGGGTTTAGATATGGTTGGACCGCTGAGAACTGGTAGGAGCGGCTTCACCCATGTACTGGTGGCAGTCGACAAGTTCACCAAGTGGATCGAGGCCAAGCCCATTAAAAATCTTGATGCTGGCACTACCATCAGCTTCATCAGAGAATTAATATTCAGATATGGAGTTCCGCATAGCATCATCACTGATAATGGGTCAAACATCGACTCCGATCAATTCAAAGCTTTCTGCGCTTCCCAAGGCACACGAGTCGACTACGCTTCAGTCGCCCACCCCCAGTCGAATGGACAAGCAGAAAGAGCAAACGGCCTAATTCTTAAAGGACTGAAACCCCGGTTGATGCGCGACCTCAAGCACGCAGCAGGCGCGTGGGTCGACGAACTTCCATCAGTTCTTTGGGGATTGAGGACTACTCCAAATCGCTCGACTGGGAGGACTCCGTTCTTTCTGGTCTACGGAGCTGAGGCGGTTCTGCCAAGTGACTTGCTTCACAATGCACCGCGAGTCGAGCTCTACTCCGAAGCTGAAGCAGAACAAGCCCGGCAGGATGTAGTCGACCTTCTAGAAGAAGAAAGAGAGATGACCATGATCCGATCGACCATCTATCAGCAAGACTTGCGTCGATTCTACGCCAAAAATATGAAGAGCCGAGCCTTCCAAGAAGGAGACTTGGTCCGAGTGGACCAACAGAAGCCACACAAACTTGCCCCTACTTGGGAAGGCCCCTTCATTGTTACCAAAGTTCTCCACAACGGAGCATACCGTCTTTACAATGTCGATCGCCAGATTCACGAGCCACGAGCTTGGAATGCGGATCTGCTCCGCCCCTTTTATACCAAGTATTCACTCGGATGAGTTGTAATAAAAGTACTTCTGTAGTTTATTTATCAAAGACAAGAGTTTTATAATTTTCCCAGTGATTGTTGTTACTTTTGTCCACATAAAGCAGTCCCCCAGCGGGTGGCTTAGCTGCGAATCTGTTTCGGCTAAGTTTGTAAAAGAAAATCCTACCGAGTGGTAAGCCAGCCTTCCACTCAGAGGCTTAGCTGCGAATCCGTTTCGCCTAAGTTTAAACAAAATCCTACCGAGTGGTAAGCCAGCCTTCCACTCGGAGGCTTAGCTGCAGTCCAAGTACTCGCCTAAATTTAAAACAAAATCCTACCGAGTGATGAGCAAACCTCCCACTCGGAGGCTTAGCTGCAGCCCAGTGCTCGCCTAAGTTTTTAAAATCCTACCGAGTGGTGAGAAAACCTCCCACTCAGGGGCTTAGCTGCAGCCCAGTGCTCGCCTAAGTTTTTGAAAATCCTATCGAGTGGAGAACAAACCTCCCACTCGGGGGCTTAGCTGCAGCCCAGCGCTCGCCTAAGCATGACGAGTGCAAGTCGATTGCAATTTGTGCTCCGTCCCTACCTGCAAAAGAGCATCACAAACACTAGTATATATTCCAAGAAAAGGATGATGATCGTTCGAAGGCAGAAGCAAACATATTCAACGGCAAACCTAAGTTCAGATAACGTCTTACGGATCCAGAAGTGCTCAGGCACCAAGCCTGTTAAAGTTTGTCGGTTACAAAAACCACTCGGCATTCCGAGGCAAATTTAAAGCATCAAGCATAGAAGTTTTTTACCCCTCCTATGGAGGGCTAGAAGGCGCAACAAACTCGTCCAGGTCGATTCCATCTGCGATCCGAGTGGTAGCAGCGATGAAGGTCTCCATGAAGGATCGGAAGTCATGCTTCTTGGTATTGGCCACCTTGAGAGCTGCCAGCTTGTCCTTTCGTGCATCCTTGCAGTGAACACGGACCAGAGATAGAGCAACGTCAGCACCGCACCTGGCAGAAGACTTCTTCCATTCTTGCACTCGACTTGGAACTTCATTCAGTCGAGTCATCAGGGACTGAAGGTCATTCTGAAGTGCCTCTCCTGGCCAGAGCGCCGTGTCGATGCGTGATGTCGCAACCTTCAGCCTTGCAAGATAGTCAACAACGGCAGCAACGCGAGACTCGAGTCGGAGCACGTTCATAGCAGTTTCATCCTTCACAGGAGAGTTGATGGGATCTAGGATCGTCTCCAGTCGACCAGTCTCCTCCTCAAAGTTCTGGCAGAACTCTGTAGACACAACCCCAAAGTTAAGGCAACAGTTTGGTGGTGAGGCCAAAATTAAAAAGCCTATCAGATACAAAGGGTTACCTTCAAGCATGAGGAATAGCTTCTTGGCGAGTCCTCCCAGATAAGCCTCCAGATCATTCTTCTTTCCCACCAGTTCGCTAGCTTTGTCACTCAGGATCATCTTTTCATTCTTCAGTCGAGTGACCTCCTGGCTGTCCACGTCGAGAGCAGCTTTCAGATTAGTGTTTTCCTCTTCAAGTTTGTTGATCGAAGCCAACTTTTCTTCTGCGAGCCTGGTCTTCTCGGAAGCTACTTTCTATGCCTCAGCGAGGTCGAGATCCTTCTTCTTCAGAGAATCCCTCAGTTTATCTGTAAAATCACAGTAATATCAAGCTCGAGGATGGACAAGAAGCAAAGGCAGTCGTCAAGATTCTCACCGAACATACTTTTTGCCTCCTCCTTCGCCTTCGTGAAGTTCTCCTGGACAAGCTTCAGGTCAAGTTCAATTTGGATATGCTTGTTCTCCAATTCAGTATAACGAGCTGCAAGCTTGCAAGGTTTCTGCAAAAAACCAATCGATAGACGTCAAAGATAGGTCACTTCCGAGTAAATAAGAGAAAAATCATAGTATATCTAAGACTACAGCCGAATCTAAACATTCAACTGTAGTCTCGGGGACTACACCCAGTGAGTGCACTCAGTGTGCCCCCACTAGTTCTATCAGCTAGACTCAGAGTCGGTCAGTCGACCCAAAAAAAGAGAGTGTGTTCTTCAGACCATAGTCGACTGCCAGCAGTCGACCACAGTCTCGGGGTCTACACCCAGTGGGTGCACTCAGCGTGCCCCCACCGGTTTATGATTCCATTCGACTAGATTGAGTGAAGACAGTAATAAAAAAACTCAAGACATAAAGACTATGGTCCACTGCCAGCAGTCGACCATAGCCTTGGGGATTACACCCAGTGGGTGCACTCAGCGTGCCCCCACCAATCTAGAATCTCAATCGACACACCCAGTGGGCGTACGACAGATGCTAAGATTTTCAGAAAGAAAAGTTTTCAGATACCATATCCTAACAGAACAGGCAGTCATCGACCAACCTGAACATTTCTCTGAAGGGCCGAACTGGCGTCATAAGCTGCTTGACTGGCGTCTCGGATCGCCTTCACTTGCTCCATCATAACCCCCACCTGGCGTATGGCTTCTTTAGCAGCGCTTGCTTGGTCTTCAGGGATGTGGTGGGTAGAGAAAAGCGAAGGCTGACCAGCACTCGACGACGAAGGGCGAGCACTCGTCAGCGGCACCGCAAAGGATACGGTAGGCCGAGTGACGTTGTCCCCCTCCGCAACCAACATCTCAGGTGCTGATACGACCTAAACTGCCTTGCCAGCAGAAGCTCTCCGATTCCTCCTATGCCTAAGTGGTGCCTCGTCTTCATCATCATCAGGAAGATCAATGATGATATTAGACGGAGCTACAGAAAAGAGTTAAAGTTAAAAACGAAGATCCCACCGACTGAAAACAAAACTTCAAAGGTCATACCAGGGTTGGAAGTGACGGCATCCTCCATTTCTTGATCTTCAGGTCTGGCCGAGGTATCAGAAGTAGCAGCACTGCAGTTTCAGAAATCAGTCGGTCAGTTAACGAATCGACCAATTATAAATCCATGAGAGACAAGAGGACACAAGTTATGTCATTACCCAGAAATAGTGGGAATCACCATCTTCATCTTCGGCAAAGCCTTCGTCGGCTTCGACGGCACCACTCGAGATTGCTTCGGCGCTTTCTCAGTCGGCACCGGACAGGTCGTCCGAGGACACTTGGTCGATTGCACAACAGGCGTGGCCCCCTTGCCGCGCTCGACCGCAGGGTCATGGGAAAGATTGGACCTTCTTTCAGAATGGGGAGGTGCAACTTCCTCCTCCTCCTCCTCCTCCTCCTCCTCATCGGAGCCCACATCTTCATCACCCTCATCACCATCCGATTCCCACTCCTCCTGACTTTCACCTCCACTTCCTTCCTCCTCCTCGGTCTGTGCTTGCGCCCTGTTGGGCATCGAATACAACTCAGTGGTATCCTGAAGGACAACAAACAGGACAAAAGTCGATCGACTGATCTGCAACAGAACAGAACGAACGAAACATGATTACAGTCGGAGATAAGTGGTCATACCTTGTCTGGTTCATAAGACTGGTCGAGTGGCGGGATCCTCCTGGCCCCACGAGGGTTGTCCTTATTCCCTGTGATGGCAGTCATCCACCTCTCCAGTGTGGCATTGTCGACCTCCTCTGGGTGGACCCAAGTGGTGTCTTCAGTACCAGAGTACAACCACATCGGGTGGCCCCGGTATTGGAGTGGCTGGATGCACCATCGAAGGAAAACCTCCAGAAGATCCATGCCAGTCACACTGTCGCGAATGAGTTGGACTACACGCTCCATCAACATTTTAACCTGAGCATTCTCCTCCGGAACTACTTTCAGAGAAGATGGTTTGTTCACTCGACTCATGGAAAAGGGAGGGATCCCAGTCGACTGGTCTTGGCAATAGAACCAGGTCGACTGCCACCCTCTAACTAACTCAGGAAGGGTCATAGCTGGAAAGGCACTCTTACTCCTCATCTGGACTCCAAGACCCCCACACATCTGGATTACTTGGGTTCTCTCGTCATTTGGACTAGCCTTTTTCACCGTCTGAGAGCGACAAGTGAATATGTGTTTGAAAAGGCCCAGTGCGGCCAGCAACCCAACAAGTTTTCGCACAAAGACACGAAAGCGGCGAGATAGGCGATGGAATTGGGTGTGAAATGGTGGAGCTGAGCCCCAAAGAAGTTCAGAAACCCCCGAAAGAAAAGATGCGGCAGCAGAGAAAACCCACAATCGACATGAGTCGCTAAGAGGACACACTCACCCTCCTGAGGCTGCGGCTGCCACTCCGTCCCCGGAAGCCTCGCTGCCCCATGCTCGATCAGCCCTTCGTCGGCCAGGTCGTCGAGATCCTTCTGGGTGATGGTCGAGCGGATCCAATCCCCCTGGATCCAACCTTGCGGCAGGCGGGACCGCGACGAGGATCCGCCCCGACTGGTCGCTCTCCCCTTCGCCTTCGCCGTCGCCTTCTTCGCCCGCTCCAAAGTCGTCGTCTTCTCTTTCACCATTGTCGCTGACGAGGCTGGAACGGAGCAGCGGCGTTGAACAGATGGCAAGCGCAGCAGATGAATCTGAAGACGGGGGAGGGGAAAATGAGGGAGCACTGTTCAAAAACCTCCGCCCGGTTCCTTATATGGAGTCACTTCCGAGTGGCTGACTGGTAGGCCCGGGCAATCCTGTCAAATCCCGAAACAGTCGCGGGAGCAATACGTGGCGAAAAAGGCGGCACGGGAATCAAGGCGTCTCTGCCTTATCCCATCCGAGTACCCGGCCTTCTCCACTCGCGTGCTTCCCGAAATTCGGATCCCACTAAATCTGCTAACCGCTGGGCAACTTGTCAGACGGAAGATCTCCTGCGATACGTCGCTCGGAAATCTCCAAGTTCATAAAGTTCACTCCACAGATATAAAGAATGGATCAAGGCGACTGAAAGAAAGTTGACACCCTTACTTAAAAGTCATTGACCCAGAGTAAGACACATTTACAGCACCAGAAAATAGGTTGGAAAGATTATCAACTCCTTCCTCACTCAAACCTTGATCCATTGGGGGGCTAATGATGAAGTCATGTACCTAGGGTAGGGTCATGGACCTGTCCAAGGTACCCTCCCCAAGGACATCTTTAGAAGAAGCCATCTTCTAGTCGACCTAGAGGGACTCCACTCGACTGACTGGAAGACACTCGACGAACTTGAAGACACTCGACCATGAAGACTCACTCGACCACCAGGAGTTGAAGATCTACTCTGTATCCAAACAGTCTGTAATTTAGTAGTCTTTATGGTCATGATGACACTTTATGTAGGGCTTTACCAGTAACGCCAGGCCTTAATGTACTTTAAACCCTCCGCTACGTGGGCTGGCTGGGGTCTTGGCGTCCTCTATATAAGCCACCCCCCTCCACTGGCAGAAGGGTTCGCACCCCTGTAAGTCTCACACATATAATCCAGTCGACCGCCTCCGGGCACCGAGATGTAGGGCTGTTACTTCCTCTCAGAAGGGCCTGAACTCGTAAAACTCTTGTGTGCACAACTACTCCATAGCTAGGATCTTGCCTCTCCTTAGTACCCCCCTACATTACTGTCAGACTTAGAACCACGACAATGACGAAAATGTTTCCCGAGCTTTTCATGATGATGAAATCGATGAAGCTAGAAATCAAGAAAGAGCATCAAGTGTTGATGATTAACAAGACCACTAGTTTCAAGAAAAGGACAAAGGGAAAGAAAGGGAACTTCATGTAGAACGGCAAGCAAGTTGTCACTCCCGCGAAGAAGCCCAAAACTGCACCAAAGCCCGAAACTCAGTGATTCTACTGCAAAGGAAATGGTCACTAGAAGTGGAAATGCCCTGAATATTTGGTGGATAAGAAGGATGGAAAAGTGAACAAGGGTATATTTGATATACAGGTTATTGATGTGTACCTTACTAGTGTTTATAGTAGCCCCTGGATATTTGATACTTGTTCGGTTGCTAAAAATTAGTAACTCGAAACAGGAGTTACAGAATAAATAGAGACTAGTTGAGGGTGAAGTGAGGATGTGTGTTGGAAGTGGTTCCAAGATTGATATGATCATCATCGCACACTCCCTATACTTTCGGGATTAGTGTTAAACCTAAATAAATGTTATTTGGCGTTTGTGTTGAGCATTAATATGTTTTGATCATGTTTATTACAATACGATTATTCATTTAAAATCAGAGAATAATTGTTGTTCTGTTTACATGAATAAAACCTTCAATGGTCATACACCCAATGAAAATAGTTTGTTCAATCTCGATCGTAGTGATACACATATTCATAATATTGAAGTCAAAAGATGCAAAGTTAATAATGATAGTGCAACTTATTTGTGGCACTGCCGTTTAGGTCATATTGGTGTAAAGCGCATGAAGAAACTCCATGCCGATGGAATTTTTGAATCACTTTATTATGAATCACTTGATGCTTGCGAACCATGCCTTATGGGCAAGATGACTAAGACTCCGTTCTCCGGAACAATGGAGCGAGCAACAGACTTATCGGAAATAATACATACCGATGTATGCGGTCCAATGAGTGTTGATGCTCGTGGCGGGTATCGTTATTTTCTGACCTTCACAGATGATTTGAGCAGATATGAGTATATCTACTTAATGAAGCACAAGTTTGAAACATTTGAAAAGTTCAAAGAATTTCTGAGTGAAGAGGAGAATCATCGTAACAAGAAAATAAAGTTTGTACAATATGATTGTAGAGGAGAATATTTGAGTTACGAGTTTGGCCTTCATGTAAAAACAATGTGGAATAGTTTCACAGCTCAGGCCACATGGAACACCACAGCGTAATGGTGTGTCCGAACATCATAACTGCACTTTATTGGATATGGTGCAATCTATTATGTATCTTACCAATTTACCACTATCCTTTTGGGGTTATGCATTAGAGACAACTGCATTCACTTCAAATAGGGCACCATCAAAATCCGTTGAGACGACGCCTTATGAATTGTGGTTTGGCAAGAAACCAAAGTTATCGTTTCTTCAAGTTTGGGGCTGCGATGCTTATGTGAAAAAACTTCAACCTGATAAGCTCGAACCAAAATCGGAGAAATGCGTCTTCATAGGATACCCAAAGGAAACTGTTGGGTACACCTTCTATCACAGATCCGAAGGCAAGATATTCGTTGTTAAGAATGGATCCTGTCTAGAGAAGGAGTTTCTCTCGAAAGAAGTGAGTGGGAGGAAAGTACAACTTTATGAGGTAACTGTACCTGCTCCCTTATTGGAAAGTAGTTCATCATAGAAATCAGTTCCAGTGATTCCTACACCAATTAGTGAGGAAGCTAATGATGATGATCATGAAACTTCAAATCAAGTTACTACCGAATCTCATAGGTCTTCCAAAGTACGGTCCGCACCAAAGTGGAACGGTAATCCTATTTTGGAAGTCATGTTACTTGACCATGATGATCCTAGGAACTATGAGGAAGCGATGATGGGCCCAGATTCTGCGAAATGGCTTGAGGCCATGAAATCTGAGATGGAATCCTTGTATGAGAGCAAAGTGTGGACTTTGGTGGAGTTGCCCGATGATCGGCAAGCCATATTGTATAAATGGATCTTCAAGAGGAAGACAGACGCTGATAGTAGTGTTACTATCTACAAAGCTTGACTTGTCACAAAAGGTTTTTTGACAAGTTCAAGGTGTTGAATACGATGAGATTTTCTCACTCGTATCGATGCTTAAGTCTGTCCGAATCATGTTAGCAATTGCCACATTTTATGAAATCTGGCAAATGGATGTCAAAATTACATTCCTTAACGGATTTATTAAAGAAGAGTTGTATATGATGCAACCAGAAGATTTTGTCAATCTTAATGGTGCTAACAAAGTGTGCAAGCTCCAGTGATCCATCTATGGACTGGTGCAGGCATCTCGGAGTTGGAATATACGCTTTGATGAGTTGATCAAAGCATATAGTTTTATATCGACTTACGGTGAAGCCTGTATTTACAAGAAAGTGAGTGGGAGCACTACAACATTTCTGATAAGTATATGTGAATGACATGTTGTTGATCGGAAATAATGTAGAATTTTTCTGGAAAGCATAAAGGAGTATTTGAAAAGAGTTTTTCAAAGAAATACCTCGGTGAAGCTGCTTACACATTGAGCATCAAGATCTATAGAGATAGATCAAGACGCTTGATAAGATTTTTCAATGAGTACATACCTTGATAAGATTTTTGAAGTAGTTCAAAATGGAACAGTCAAAGAAGGAGTTCTTGCCTGTGTTGCAAGGTGTGAAGTTGAATAAGACTCAAAACCCGACCATGGCAGAAAATAGATAGAGAATGAAAAATCATTCCCTATGCCTCAGTCATAGGTTCTATAAAGTATGCTATGTTGTGTACCAGACCTATTGTATACCTTGCTCTGAGTTTGGCAAGGGAGTACAATTTTGATCTAGGAGTAGATCACTGGACAGCGGTCAAGAATATCCTTAGTAAAGACTAAGGAAATGTTTCTCGATTATGGAGGTGATAAAAGAGTTCGTCGTAAAGAGTTACATCGGTGCAAGATTTTACACTGATCCAGATGACTCTAAGTCTCAGTCTGGATACATATTGAAAGTGGGAGCAATTAGCTAGATTAGCTCCATGCAAAGCATTGTAGACATAGAATATTTGCAAAATACATACGGCTCTGAATATGACAGACCCGTTGACTAAACTTCTCTCATGAGAAAAACATGATCATACCTTAGTACTCTTTGGGTGTTAATCACATAGCGATGTGAACTAGATTATTGACTCTAGTAAACACTTTGGGTGTTGGTCACATGACGATGTGAACTATGGGTGTTAATCATATACAGATATGAATATTGATGTTAAATCACATGATGACGTGAACTAGATTATTGACTCTTGTGCAAGTGGGAGACTGAAGGAAATATGCCCTAGAGGCAATAATAAAGTTATTATTTATTTCCTTATTTCATGATAAATGTTTATTATTCATGCTAGAATTGTATTAACCGGAAACTTAGTACATGTGTGAATACATAGACAAACAAAGTGTCACTAGTATGCTTCTACTTGACTAGCTCGTTGAATCAAAGATGGTTAAGTTTCCTAGCCATAGACATGAATTGTCATTTGATTAACGGGATCACATCATTAGAGAATGATGTGATTGACTTGACTCATTCTGTTAGCTTAGCACTTGATCGTTTAGTATGTTGTTATTGCTTTCTTCATGACTTATACATGTTCCCATGACTATGAGATTATACAACTCCCATTTATCGGAGGAACACTTTGTGTGCTACCAAATGTCACAACATAACTGGGTGATTATAAAGGTGCTCTACAGGTGTCTCCAAAGGTACTTGTTGAGTTGGCATATTTCGAGATTAGGATTTCTCACTCCGATTGTCGGAGAGGTATCTCTGGGCCCTCTCGGTAATGCACATCACTATAAGCCTTGCAAGCAATGGGATAATGAGTTAGTTGCGGGATGATGCATTACATAATGAGTAAAGAGACTTGCCGATAATGAGATTGAACTAGGTATTGAGATACCGACGATCGAATCTCGGGCAAGTAACATAGCGATGACAAAGGGAACAACGTATGTAGTTATGTGGTTTAACCAGTAAAGATCTCCGTAGAATATGTGGGAACCAATATGAGCATCCAGGTTCTGCTATTGGTTATTGACCAGAAACATGTCTCGGTCATGTCTACATAGTTCTCGAACCCGTAGGGTCCGCACGCTTAAATTTTGGTGACGATTTATATTATGAGTTATGTGTGAATAACTATACCCTATATAGTGTGTGAATAACTTTGAAAGTTGGTCGTTGGATGAAGCCAATCCGACGGTACAAAGATGGCAAATCTGAGCACTACTTGTCGTTGGATATGATCTACATTCCACCAGATTTTGCCACATGTAGAATCTAGAAAACTCCACATGTAGAAGCATAATGCACAAACCACCAGAATCTCATGCGTGCAATGCACGTGTACCTTACTATTACTAGTTGGTAGTAGTAAGAAACAAATTCCGGTTTTGGCACAAGCTCGTACTGCGGGAGCACCACAAGGCCTTCCGCAGGAGTTACATTTCCCTCTCGGGGCCCACAGGACCGAACTTCAGTGCCTTAGTGCCCGACCTACGAGTCAATGACATGCGGACCTTAAATGCGGCTGGCCCACATGTCATTCTCATGGTGGTGGCATGGTTCGCGACTCACTTGTTCAAGATGAACCGACCGGTGGTGGCGTGGCCGTGGCGAGGGTGCCACAGCTGGGCGTCGGGGCATTACGAGGCGTAGATGGCCACACCGGTGGGTACTACCTATAGTACAGAAGTACTCCAGCTGAGGATTGATGCATGGGAAGAAATGTGTCACAACCGTTGGATGAAAATTCGATGGTGCGGGAGTACGAATCGGAGCACAGCAGCGGAGCAGGCAAACCGCATCCAATCGGGTGTGTCTGTGGTAGAAAGTTGATGGTCGCCGCAGTTCAGCTGGCCCGCATGTCATGCACACAAAGGCAGAGGAGCGGTGGGGCCGAGAGGGATGAGGTGCACATCGGGGGACATCGTGCCGTGGGTTGGAGCGGGATCGTGGGAATCGTGTTTGGGTGTGGCAGTGGTAGAAACTACAAACGTGATGGCCGCCGTGGTTCAACTTCCATGGACAAGCTATCATGTCTGCTGACACATGTATATCAAAACTAGAGTGTTTATATTTCAAGCACATGAACAAGTATTATTCTACTACTTTGGATCCATTGCAACGCACGGGCCAGCACATTGGTAGTAGTAGTGTCTATCTCTATCTCTAGAGGCCTTCCCTCATTCATCCTTTTCTCTCACAAGATAAACTACTCATACAAATGCATCTTGATGTTCCATGGAACGCACGAGGACATTTCCTTGGGGGTCTCTCCAGCGCAGCGTGGCCGTAGTTGCGAGTTGATGCCCCTTGAGATGCCGACGTCGAGGGGCACTCGGATTTCCTCCGATGAGCAGGTAAGATGAGTTTGATCACGTAGTAAATGCATTCTAAAGACTACTTCCGTGTCCATTTCCTAATTCTCCCCCTGCGCACTGTTTCACAGGTTAGGCTCTGTGCGAGTGGAGATTGGCTTGCATATGTACGAGAGGGTACCAACATCAATTTGCACAACATTTACAATGCTGACACCATTCTCATAGAACCTTTGTCCAACATTCGGATCAGCCAAGCAATGTGCCACCGCATGAATTGGTATGATGGAACCACAGTGAGATTGAATAAGATAGCATGAACCTTGCGCATGGCGGTCAAAGGCGGACCATGCTGTCTGCGGCCGATTTGTTGTCGTACAAGTACGAAGACATTGTGCTCCTTTCTAAGCGCACCTACGCGATGACAAACCAGGGGACTTATTTCGTATTGGACACATCCTACGATATACTCCCTCTATCCTAGTTTATTTGTTTTGAATCTTTTTGTTTTATAAGTTTCAAATTCAAATTTAGAGCTCCCCATCGCATGTTGAGATTAAATGTCCATTAAATCGTTGAGTGCATGTATAGTAAAGAAACAAATCTCGAGTTTGGCACGAGTTCGTGCAGTGGTAGCACCACAAGGCCTGGCGCAGGAGTTACATTTCCCTCTTCAGCGCCTTACTACACCTACCTTAGAGTCAATAACATGTGGACCCGATAGGTGACTGGTCCACATGTAATGCTCCCAAAGGCAGAGAGGCAGTGGGGCCGAGAGAGGTGAGCTTCAGGTTGGGGGACGTGTGGTGTCATGGGTTCGAGCGGTGTCATGGGAATCGCGTGTGGCTGTGGTAGAAACTTGATGCTCGCCGCATTTCAGGTGGCCCACATGTCATGCACACAAAGGCAGATGGGCGGTGCGGCCGAGAGGGGTGAGGCGCATGTCGGGGGACGTGGTGTCGTGGGTTGGAGCAGCATCGTGGGAATCGCGAGTGGCAGTGGATGAAACGTGATGGTCGTCGTAGTTGAACTTCCATGGACAAGCTGTCATGTCTACGGACACATGCATTGCATATTGATCACTGGAAGGAGTAGTAGAGAAAGCTATATATGAGTATAAATAGTTCCTTATAGTCAAGCGGACGCATGCTACTACTTTGTTCCAAAGACATGCACACCATAGAAATAGTCCATCTATATCAATATACACAGAGAGGGAATAATTTTTCTTACAAGAGAGGAAATAGTTCATCCATCCATAATGCCCTCCTACTGGTGCAGCCTTTTCTTCTTCTTCTTCTTCTTCTTCTTCTTCTTCTTCTTCTTCTTCTTCTTCTTCTTCTTCTTCTTCTTCTTCTTCTTCTTCTTCTTCTTCTTCTTCTTCTTCTTCTTCTTCTTCTTCTTCTTCTTCTTGTTGTTCTCATTTTCTATGGGAGACGGCTTCGCAACAAGCTCTTTGGACCTTACAGCTATCTCGAAACTCACACAGGCATCGAGGGCATCATATTTTATCCGCTCGTACGTCAAGGGATAATTCTCCCATCCAGACGACCTTAATGCCACCGTCTCGTCACCCTTTTGAAGATTTTTACCGAGCACAAAATTTGGTACGTAGAATAGGGATGGTGTCTGTTTATCACAATCTTCTACAGGAATTTTGATTCTGGTTTGTAGGTCAGCGATGCTTTTCAAATCAAGGTTGTACGGCTCCAGCTTCTGTTTATCCCCTTCGATGGTTGCCCCACAGAAGTAGATGTCCTCCCGAGAAAAGAAAATGTGAAGCTCACCTGGTATGGAGGGCGCGTGTATGATGTGGTACACCAAAACATCATCTTCGAGGCACAACTGAAGGACGGCGGTGGCGTTGGATCTTTCCCAGTGGCACGCTCCGTGTACTCTGCGTCAAGACCGATGACCCTCGTCTCTACATTTTTGAGGGAGTTGGATACATTGTTGATCCACTGCTGAACAACCCTTGGGTGGACGGTGACGGTGGCAACTATGCTCAACGAGCCTTCGACGAGGACATGTTGGACGCTAAAAACCTGCATCTCGATCTCTTTTGCCATTTGGAACCGCTGTAACGGAGGGCTATGGTTTGGAGAATTAGGATTAGATGGCTAGTCTAACTGGAGTAGTAGATGATTATTTAAAGAGGTTAAAACAATGTGAACGCAGTGGGGTTTGGATGCAAATGAAGACAAAGGGGAGGTGAAGAAGCCGAGGAAAATTGGTTCCTGATGGAGAAGTAAATGGTAGAAGTGGCGTGCAGGCAGTTGATTAGATGGCTAGGTAGACTAAACGAAAAGGCTATGCGGGTACACTAAGGAGTCGTGCCTGTTCGTGTACATGCCCATCCTTCCTGATAGGTGGGACCTATGCAAACACATAAAAAATGTGTCGTAGCTGGTTCAGATGGATATTGGCGCGTGAGTGGGAGACACAACATTCTCTAGTTAAGGAATACTCCCTCCGTCTAGGTGAGTAAGTCACCTTATGAAAATCAGGTTTTCCCAAAACCTTTAGGTGTGGAGCATTAACTTCCTGCTCGATCCCCTCCCATCCTCGTTAGCCAGTGTTCTGTTCCTTTTCTGCCGCGTTCTACCTTTCCATTTTCCTCTTCTCAAGTGTGGAACTATCTGCATGCCGTCCTTGATGCACCAGAACGACCACTGCATGCACCACGGCAGGGCATTGATGCTTGGAGAGCTGAAAAGGCATCCTTATAACTATGTATTAATTGTTGAGTTTGCTTCCATTTGTAACAGTGCCGTGGTTGGAAGTTTTGCTCGTCCCGGTGCTATTTCTCGTCCAATCTACATCCACCTAGGTTGCGCTCACCTAGACGGAGGGAGTACACGGTTATCCTCATCAAAGGCCCATCTTCGCGCTTCTGCATGCACGAGAATTTGGTTCTGCTCGCAATATGGATGATACTTGGAGGATGAAGTGAACAGGCATGCTAGCACGGGAGACCTATTTCCGCTATACAAAACTGGAGTACTCATGTTCCTGCTAGTAGTAGTAGTAGTACAAGTGTGGCACACTTGATGTTCAAAATACTATTCATCCGGTCTTCACAGTGAAGTGACAACACCCTCCGCCTGACACTAGTCCAGGAGGCGTGTTTGGGTTACCAAAGTCAGCCTCACCCTATGCATTGTGCAGTCTGTCACCGCCGTTGTACAGCACATTGGCATGCCTCGCCTCGTCTCCCTCTCCCCTCCCATAGCACAACTCCATCTCCATCTACATCTCCGTCTCTGTCTCCATCTCATTGTTCCCCTGTGTACCGTCGCCTCGCTCGCCTCCCCCAGTACCACTATTCCCTCGCTAGCCGCTCTAGCACCGATAGCCTTCTCCCTCATAAATCAAGCCCCCAAAAACTCCCACCTTCCAAACTCCACCATGGCCGAACATGAACCACGCAGCATCCATATGAGCCGCGATTGGAGAAATCTCCCCAGTGACATCCTCGACCTCTGTTGTTCGTGTATGGATATGTTGAGCGCCTTGCGGCTGGCTGCATGCTCGAGGGACATGCACACGACCATCATCGAAGCGAGGCCTAAGCTTTTCAAGACACCCTGCTTGCTGCTATCTGGTCTTGTGAGATTGGCTCACCATGATACGGAGGCGTACATGATGCCCCTCATCTTCAATCCGATCTGCATTAGCCAAAACTTCTTTGCAGGTATGTAGTGGGTCGTCATACATCATTTCCCTCGACTTCGATCCGATCAACATCGCCCAAAACTTCTTGGCACGTATGTACTGGGTCTGCATGAACTCTCACTGGATGGATGCCTTGAGAGAAGACGATAAAAAGTTGGTGCTCGTGAACTTCAAGACCTCCCATGAGATTATCCTTCCTCTATTGGATTATATAGAGTTTTACCATCGCGGTCCAAGTCATCTAGATTACCACGTCAGTTGGACGGACCTTGTTTTGCAAAAGATTGGAATCTGCCAAGTGCCCAGACGACATGCGAATTACGCAGACTTCAAGCTATTTGCCTTGTTCGACCGGGGACTCGCCTATCTTTACGCCAGTGCCTTCTTTAGCTGGAGACAACTCAGCTCGTAGTGGATCATCGTCAAAGCTGATACACACTTCTGTGATGCTATTGAACACAATGGCATCATCTACGCGATCGACAAAGCAGATGGCACCATGTATTGCTGGGACAGCGCATGTAAGTTGTTTCCATCTCATGTTAATGATGATGCCATGACACTGTTTGAACTTTTTGTGATGATTGGCATATCCCTGTTTGAGCAGAATTTGAGTAGAACTATGGCAACGTATTAGAGACGCTGTAAATCAGTTATATTTAGAATGAGTTAATTCATGCGATTGTGACCATGTCATTACAACCAATTTATACCCCTAAATAATCAAACGGTTAGGAATATATGGATATTCTCCTTATTTTACAGTAATCTATATACTACTACTAAATATGAGTGTGTATCAATGGCCATGTTAGTTTCCTCATTTTCATGATGTAGAAACATGCACCACACTGTTGGTTTCATCTAACCATACATTAGGGAAGTAAATGTGCATATGGAGAACTCTATATTTAGAAGTAGTGAAATCCTGTAATGCTTACCATGTGTACATACCTATATTCGCCCTTAAGCAATCAATGGCTAGAATAATATCCTCACAAAAAATTTGCCCACAGAGCACGAGTATATAACAATGCATGGTCTGTTAGTTACCTTGAAGAATTTGTTTGTGAGGATAGAATATGATTACATAACATGCATGATATGGTAGTTTCCTGTGAAGAATCGATTGCGAGATAACATGAGTATAACCATGGATGGCACTTCTATATTTTCAAACCTAGTATACATTTCCCTATATTTTCCTCCCAGTTCCAACAGGGACATATCAATGTTGTTTCTTGCATTATCCTACTCATACTCTGAACAATGCTGATCTTACATTAACAATGCCTGTCCTTTTTGATATGATGTAGTGTCCCTACGGTTACTGCCCTTTGTAATCACACCACCTTTGCCAAAAACAGGGAAGCACAACTGGTTCCTCGCTCGATCAGACAACGATAAAAGACTGATGATCTTTCAGACACATGAGCCAGAAAATTATATTGCAAAAACCCCCACTGTATACAAGCACCGTGAAATACGTGAGTATCCGAACAGTGGATGTTACGTGTATGAGTAGGATACCAGCTTGTTGGGTCCTTCAGGATTTTTTGGTTGGAGGCGGGTAAATAGCCTTGGTTCACACTCTCTATTTCTCGGACTCAATTATGCGATTAACCAGGAGATCACCGTTGGCAAGGACCTTGATGGCAGAGAGGCTCTGTTTGCTAGGAAAACTATGTCTACACGGCGAGCCCTAGGAGTTCAGGAGCAAATTCCCCTGATTGTCAATGATACAGCCTGCAGCCAAAAGAAGGTGAGAATGACAAAGGCATCCAGATTAACTTTGATCCTTGGATGTCCCAATTACGACAGTCAGTGATGTGGTTCAAGCCTTCAGGTTGATAGGTAATTGGGTTGTTGCATCGAAAAGGTGGAGTACTGGGGTCTCCGGATCACTGGTCGCTGCAGCAGGGCTACAAATTATGATGGTGTTGGATCATCTCTTCGAATGATTTTGTTATCTTTGCTGCTGGTTCTGGATGGGTAGTTCTTTCTTTTGTTATGCATATTCCTTGTCATTTGGTCATCCTCGTCTATGTCACTCTTACTATGTAATAGTTGCCTCTGTTTAGAATGTCATTCTCATCTGGATCACGAGAGTCTGAGCGCTGTAGATGGGTGATGGTGTAGCAAGACTTCTTATGAACTATCATGTCATGCTGTTTATGTTAGTAGTAGTCACTAGTCAGTGTTTGAATGTTGTATATATCGTTGTTTCGAACTGTTTATTGTCCCAAACTACTGGTGGGATAAATGAGGGCATCACCATTCTCCAGTGTTCAGAGTATATCTCCTTTTTTTCAAGTTATATAATTTGAGCTCAGTGTATTTTCGATGATGTACACTTGTTTGGGCCAGTGAGGTGTCGTTGAATATGGGCCGAGTAGTAACACAATGCCAAACAGGTCAATTATGACTCTCAGGTCGGGCTCTCAAAAGATCCTACAAAAAGGCTGGGCTCTCCAAAAAAGAAAGAATAAGGACTCTTAGGCCGACATGTGGGCGCCACCGGTGTTTTCGTGCGCTTGTGCTTCGAGAGCATATTGGCGTGTGTTCGAAATTCATGCTACCTTTTCATCCCCAATCTCCCGCCCCTCCCCCACCTCTGGAATCTCGATTCCTACTCCAGTTCCCCCAAATCCCCCTCCTGTACTCCCTGTACTCAAGCACACTATCATGTCAACGGTCAATGCGGATCTCCGAGCCAGAGATCCTGAGGTCCGTCCTGCCTTCAGTAGATGCGTGTTGTCTCTCATCAGTGGCATGGCGGCGCTTGACAACCAGTTTGCCGGCAAAGTGCTGATGGTAACCATTAACGGCCACCAGCCTCCCGTCTCACCGGACTACCTTGTCAAAGCTCTTGGCATTGCGCACGACATCCAAATAAGCGACTTTCTCATCGAAGTTTATCCGCCACTGGCTGATTTCTTTGTCAAGTTCCGGACAACTTTCGACTGCAGTCGTGTGTTCGAATCTTCCCGGCGTTTGTTGTGCGATGGCGCGCTGGTGAGCTTTGATCGATGGCACCCAGGATGGGGCTAAGTGCTCTCTGAGCTTGATTTTTTAACAAAGGTTACCTTCCACGGCATGCCTCTACGTGCTTGGAATAGCGAGTCCATGAATGAGCTTATCAACGACCTTGGAGGTGAGCTCGTAAGTATGTTTGTTCCTGAAGACAGCTGGGCTCTGACGGTTATGGCATGGATGAAGAAGTCGTCCACCATATCGAAGGTGATTGGTGTTGAGATACCGGAGCAGGAACCGGGGTTGTACTATTCATCGCCACCAACGTTAGGGATGTACCTGTATCGAGTGTTCGTGCATGTCGAAGAAGTGGTCAATCCATCATCCGAAGTCCTGCCGCCGCCACTGATGCCAGGGTCCGTCGACGACGTCCATTACAGGAGTCAGCGTCAGACTTTCCCCGTGTTGCTCGGAACGATGGATGGCATAGGGCATACTCCATCGCACGGCAGAGGCCACTGCTTCTTTGGGAGAAGAGGCAGGGCTGGCTGCCTGGATGTGCTCCAATTTGAGGTAACAACTGAATCTTGTTAGATACTAGTTAAATCCGAGCTATGGGTGTGAAGCACTGATATGCTAGTACATTTGATTGTGACATGTTCTAATTTTGTACCTGAACATTTTTTTAGAAAGGGTTGTACGTCAACTTAATGTGCTAACAGAACTTATTGTGTTGTCTGTTTGTTTTCTTTGCACATCATTCAAGATATTTCCCCATCATTGATAAAGATGATGAACCGTTATGTACGACTTCGTTGGTTTCAACATAGCCCTACCCGTGGCGATCCACTGCTTCCATCCTGATTGTGCCGCCTGCGTGAAATTTTTGTATGCAAGTTCATGTGCTATGATGTTCTATATGATTGTGTCAAATATATAATTTTTACTCAACATCACAAATGCATATGGCTGAAAGATGTATTTACGAGCATCTACCGATGGGTCTCTCTCTCTCTCTCTCACACACACACACACACACACATACACACACGCACACACGCACACACGCACAAGTGGGACCCGTAGAATTATTTATTTGCTCGTGATAGCTTTTAATTAGGTTTCACTATAATCTAACTTTTTTTCTTAAGTTATTAATTGAGCTCAGTGACTTCAAAAAGTTGTACAGAAGCCTTGTTTGGGCCTTTCTGGCGTCGCCGAATCTGGGTTGAGTAGCCATGTTAGACTGTATTGTACTACACATGCCTTTTTTTCAACATCAGCAATGCAACTGGGCCGGCAGTTGTACACAATATCCGGGTCAACTTGTTATTCTCCGCCCAGCTGGGCTGCAAACTTTCCTAGGAGGTATGCATTAGGCTTAACAAGAAAATGGACTTTAAGAAATAATAAATGGGATGTAATTATAATAACTGGGCAGTAACTATAAAAAATGCACCAAACACGTAATTAGTTTAAAATATATATTATTTTTGGAATTTGATAATTTTAATTTCATTACTTGTTGCGCGTGCAATATTTCGTTGGATTTTAACGTAATACAAATTTATTTTGAAATTATATTTAATCTGACTAGAAATTTCGAATAAAAATATTTTGGATCCCATCAAAATGTGGGAAATGTTTTTGAATTCTGTTTTGAGCGGTTGTTTGAAATTATTAATCGTTGTCCTAGCTAGAAGTTGGGATGTACTTTTAACAAACTGTAAATGGGCTGTAGTAAATTCCATTAGAATTAAAAAAATGGGATGTACATTTTTACAACTCGCAAATGGGCTATATGTTCTCTGCCACACACTTGTGGGCCTTCTAAGTTGACGCGTCCCCTAAAAAAAACTAAGTTGACGCGTATGCAAGGCTTTGTCAACAACACACAGTTCTAGCAGCTGTGGCCGTTTTATGTCCATCCAACGGATGTCGTGCTTCTTCTTCAATCTCGGATATTCTTGCTTTAGCAGCCAAAAAAATGATTCCTCCCCCCTGACATCTGGGGCGCACCGTTTCGGAGGCTGACCTGTGGGCCTACTAAGTTGATGCGTACCAAGGGCTTTGTCAACTTAGTCAATATAAACGATTCTAGCTGCAGTGACCGTACGATGTCCATCCAACGGCCGTAGTCCTTCTTCAACCTCTGGTCTTCCTGCTCCAGCCACCCAAAGCAGCGCCGGTCGTGCCGCGTGCTCCTGCCTTCCGTGGCCGGCTGTGATGCCGCGGAGGCCTCACCGCCCCATACTACTCCCACTGCTGGCCAGGCATTCCCCCCTGTTATTCTGCGGCGACGGCAGCCTCAGACCGCAGCCAAACCAGTGAACCTCATACTCCTCGTCACGCGGGCTTCTACTGCCGCGTCTTCCCCGGCTCCGCATTGTCCCATTCCTAGTTCTCGCCGTCGTCCACCGCCCTGGTGCTCTCGGCGCGGCGTGGTCAACATGGTCAATGACCGACTTCCATCGGAAGAGTACTGTACGTGGAGAGGCTGACAGCTGGGTCCACGGCGGCCGCAAGGAAGTGCCTCCTTATTACGCGCAAAATAATTATTCCTCCACCTGACAGCAGGGACCCACCGGACGGGCCACCTTATTTCGCGAAAAAAAACGTTTCCCCCTGACTATTGGGACCCATCGGATGGGCCACCGTATTTGACGAAAAAAATGTTCCCCCCGCTGTCAGCTCGGACCCACCGAAAGTGCCTCCTTATTACGCGCAAAAAAAATGAATACTCCCCCTGCTAGCTGGGACCCACCTTGGTGAGAGGCTGACTTGTGGGCCTACTAAGTTGACTGGGACGGGGGCCTTTGTCAACTTTAGTCAATATGAACGATTCTAGCTCCAGTGACCGTACGATGTCCATCCAATGGCCGTAGTGCTTCTTCAACTTCTGGTCTTCTTGCTCCAGCCTCCCAAGGCAGCGCCGGTCGTCCGCATGCTCCTGCCTCCCATGGCTGGCTGTGCTGCTGCGGAGGGCTCACCACCCCCTACTATTCCCACCGCTAGCCAGGCCCTGCGGTGATGGCAGCCTCACACCGCAGCCAAACCAGTGAACCCTCGTACTCCTCTCTGCGCGGGCTTCCATTGCCGCGTCTTCCCCGGCTCCACGCCGTCCCCTTCCTAGTCCTCGCCGTCGTCCATCGTCCTGGTGCTCTCGGTGCGGCGTGGTCAACATGGTCAAGGAACGACTTCCATCGGACGTGGACTGTACGTGGAGAGGCTGACAGCTGGGTCCACGGCCGCAGCAAGGAAGTGCCTCCTTATTACGCGAAAAATAATGATTCCTCCACCTGACAGCAGGGACCCACCGGATGGGCCACTGTATTTTGCAAAAAAACGTTTCCCCCTGAATGCTGGGACCCACCAGCTACATCTTCGCACGCAAGGAAGCATGTTCAGGCAAAAAAAAATGATTCGCCCCCCTGACTGCTGGGACCCACCAGCTACATCTTCGCACACAAGGAAGTGCCTGACAGTCGGGACCCACCTGGTCGAAGCATACGCAGCATTGTCATTCTGGTCGCGAACGTGTACGTACAACTGGTCGATGTAGAGGCGCGCATGTGTCGTAGTAGAGGCACGCACGTGTCGTGGTAGAGGCACGCACGTAGCATGTACACATATGTACAATGGCCAGGGTGCAAGAAAGTAAATACATTCACGTACGTACATACGGGCGGGGTCTCGAATGCCTACTCACGCATACTACGGCCAGGGCTCGTGTACATGGCTGGGTCGGAACGGAGAAACATCGTCGTCGTCGTGTTCATGGGGAGCCAACCGGCTGGGTCGGACCGGAATGTGTCGTCGTGTTCATCGGGAGGGCTTTTACGGAACATGCGATGGAAACAAGGCCTGGCGTACCGCAGAACAGAGGGAACGGCCTTGGGTTCGACCGGCCACATTTGAAACGAGATCATGTTCATCAGGAGGGGTCTGGCGTACCGCAAAACGGAGGAAACTGACTTGTGTTGGACCTCCTATGGTCGAAATGGGGTCCTGTTGATCGGGAGGGGTGTGGCATACCGCAAAATGGACGAAACAAACTTGTGTTGGAGCGTTATGGTCGAAACGGGGGTCCTGTTCATTGGGAGGGGTGTGATGTACCGCAAAACGGGACTCCACAGGGTACCGTTCATCTCCACCGTTGACCTCCTCCAGCCTCCACACGCCACTGTTCATCCACCATCGACCTCCTCCAGCCTCCACCTACGACTGTTCATCCATGGACTCCTGTTCATCCAGCCTCCACCGCGCGCTACTCCACCGGCTACTGTTCAACCACGCCTCTCAACGGGCTCCTATTCAACCACCCCTCCACAGGCTACTGTTCATCCACCCCTCCACCTTTTACTGTTCATCCAGCCCTCCACGGGGTCGTTCTGTTAATCCAGCCCTCCACGGGGTCTTGTTCATCCAGCCCTAACCGGCTCGATCGATCGGGGTCCTGTTTATCTAGAGGCAATGCCACGGGGTCCTGTTCATCCACCCCCACCGCTCACTGTTCATCCACCCCTCCCCCCACAACGCTCACTGTTCATCCAGAGGCAACATAGATCGTCTTCAGTTAGCAGCAGTAGCGAAGGAATCGCTCGATCGGGTTCAGCTAACAGCCATCGATCAATCGCTTGGGTTCAGTAACGCGTAGCGTGCAGTCCAATCACTCGGGTTCAGTTAGAGCCCAATGCCTCGCTCGGGTTCAGTTAGAGCCAACGCCTCGCACACACGCGCGTACGTGTACGAGAGAAACATGCATCGCTCAGCCCCCGACCACCCACCGTAACCTGGAACTCCCTGAAAGTTTCCTCGCCCTCGCTTCTACCATGATTTTTTCCGTCATGGACGGCCCAAAGAATGTCATGCAGCTGCGTGTCTGGCTGCCCAGGATGAAAAACCCATTTTCTGTCATGATTTTTTGTCATAGAAGTAGGAGCCCACCACATCTATGATGATACCGGGTTTTGTCACAATTATCATCATAAAAGTGTCATAAGTATGACAGGAAAAAAAATCGTTCAGCCCAAAATGTCACAGGTGTGTCTTTTTTTGTAGTGTGGAGTTGCAACTGGAGGAGCAACTGAAGTTGTAACTGCACGTGCTGACACTGTTGGTCTGGGATCAGTTACAACTGGCATAGTTGATGATCTGGGTCCCCTTGGGACTTGCTGAAAAGCATATGTAGTTGGTCCCTCATCCCTGTCTTCAAGGTCTTCTTGGATCTTCTCCACAGTTCACTGAATTTCTGTGACCTTCACATCTAAGTCATGAATCTTTGTCTCAATTATCCTCTCAAGACTCTCTTGATTTTGAGTCAGCGTGGCCAATCCTTTCTCAGTCCTCAAAGTGGCTTGAATGAGATAACCAAGTTGATCTTGCTTGGACTTCAGAAATATATGGGAGGCTTCTTCAACACTTGGTGTCTTGGCTTCCTTCTCTGCTTTTGCTTTCTCTTTCTTCTCCTGAGACTATACAAATGTGGGGTGTGATGGATCCATGACAACCACATTGTCTTCAAACTCTGGTAGCAGGGGAAGATGTTCCTTATCCAAGAGATACATGCCCTTTGCCCATCTTGGAGTTGATGAGCATCTGAATATGTGGAGCATAGCCACATGATCTCTTTTGGTCTGCAGCTGTCCTCTTGATTGTCTCAACAATCAGTGTTATCACTTTGAATTTTTCAGGCACATCAAACATAAGCAGCAGATTTATTGAATGCCCTCTAATCATTATGTCATCTCCAGACTTGGGTAGCAAAGTGTGTTTGAGAGTTGTGTTGATAGTTGGCAGACCTGACAGCAGATAGTAAACTAACCCAAACTTGTGGGTGTCCAATGAAGCATCTAGAATTTCCTTGTACATGTGAGCCATTGAGTCATGACCTTTTCTTGGCTTAGCATATACATCAGTGTCCTCCTCATTCTCTTCTAGGGCATTAATCAGCTTTGCCCACTCAACAACTAAAGATTGGTACGTAGTACCCTCTGTCATCCAAACAATTTTACCATCAGGATAAAAGTGTGTTGTGGAGTAAAACTGTATCATCAATTCATCATTCCATTTTGTCAATTTCTGACCAACAAATGCATCAACTCCTGTTGATCTAAAACTCTCATGGACTCCTGGGAAATGATCTTCATTGCTATCAATAAACTTCTAGTCAACCCATCTCATGTCACTTACTATTGGCTTCTTGTCAAGCAGCACAGTCTCATAGAAGTCTTGTTGTTCCTTTGTATGAAACCTGTAGTCAACAACAGTCCTTCTTCTTGTGGCATATGAGTCATTTTACCTCCATTTCCTGAGACCTGCATCTTTTCTGAGCTTCATGTTCTCAGCCACTGGATGGGTGTCATCATGGTCAAGAATCTTAGATTTCAACTTCCTAAGAACTTGCCCTTCCTCTTCTTCTTCCACTTTAGGCACTGGGGCCTTGTTCTTCTCAGCTGCTCGAATGTTCCTGGTGGATCTCTTGGGGGCTTGAGCAGCAGCGTTGGGGGTAGTCTTGGGCTTTGATGGAGCAGCCCCTGATCTGATTGCATCCCCCATCAACTTCTGAAATTTTGCAGGAGGTGCATCTTTCTCTTCTTCCTCATCTGCATCTCTGATCATAGAAGATTTCCCAATAACTCTGGCCATGGTCTTTTTGACCCTCTCCTTCCTCTTCTTGCCCTCACCAGCCTCTTTTGGTTCAAGTGTGAACTCCATGGTTTCTTGGGTTGAGGTTCTGGCTTTGGACATAGGAACTCTTCTAGTAGGACCTTTCTTCTTCATCCCTGGCTTGGTGTTAGCAGCAGTTCCTAGCTCTTTCTTGTCCCCTTTCCTTTTGGATGAGACTTCCTCATCAATCTTGTAATCTTCATCCTCATAATTTGATGTCTTCTTCTTCATCTGCCTAGTTGCAACTTTTGGCAGGTTGCTGGGAGTGCTTCTACTCCCATCATCATAACTGCTCTCAGAGGGACTAGTGCCCTCACTCATCTGAACCTGTTTCTCAAACTGTTTTAGGTGTCACTGTTGTCAGACATTACTGAAAGCTGAAGGCTGACCCTGTGAATAGATATAGATGAGACAGAGTGGATGAGCATCACAAAGTGCAGAGATTTTGCAAAACAAATGAGCCAGAAACTTAGTTTTAGTTTTATACAGAAGTCATTTATGAGCTACCGATTTGTTGAAACTCGATGACACCGAAGCAATGTTAGAGTCTAAATTGGTGATATCGGTCAGACCAAGACACAGTTCGGTGACTCTGAGATTGCTAGGCACAGAGATATTAACTCGGTCACACCGATTTGTAAGATTCGGTCAGACCAAAAATCACAAGTGCAATGGCCTGGGCCAAATCGGTGAGACCGATTTCTACAACTCGATCGGTTCGAGATGAATTCGGCGGAAACCTAACCCTAAGTTTTTGAATCAAAACTAATCTAATGAGGTTTTTAATTGGATAGAAGTGTTTCGAACTTGGTAAGATTCATGACATTGACCTAAGTGCAAGAATCAGATGAAAAGATTGCACATAGGGTTCGAGCTCATACCCTAACTTGGCGGTGAGCTCGCTACGGAGACAACGGCGGAGAAGAATCCGTTGATGGCAGCAGAGACCAGCGGCAGGAGGTCGTTGGTGACAGAGGCAACGATCTGGAGACCTCGAGTCGGCAGAGCTGGATGCTACATCTTGAGCTTGCGTTGGTTTTCCTTGAAGAGGAAAGGGTGATGCAGCACATTAGCGTAAGTATTTCCCTCAGTTTTTTAGAACAAGGGTATCAATCCAGTAGGAGACTCCACACAAGTCCCACGCACCTACACCAACAAACAAGAACTCGCAACCAACACAATAAAGGGGTTGTCAATCCCTTCACGACCACTTGCGAAAGTGATATCTGATAGAGATAATATGATAAGATAAATATATTTTTGGTATTTTATAATATAGATTCGAAAAGTAAAGATGCAATTAAAAGTAAATAGCAAGCTTATATGATAAGAGATAGACCCGGGGGACATATGTTTCACTAGCGGCTTCTCTCAAGATAGCATAATTATTACGGTGGGTGAACAAATTACTGTCGAGCAATTGATAGAAAAGTGAATAATTATGAGATTATCTAGGCATGATCATGTATATAGGCATGGCGTCCGTGACAAGTGGACCAACTCCTGCCGCATCTACTGCTATTACTCCACAGATCGACAGCTATCCAGCATGCATCTAGAGTATTAATTTCATAAAGAATGGAGTAACACATTAAGAAAGATGACATGATGTAGAGGGATAAACTCATGAAATATGATATAAACCCCATCTTTTTATCCTCGATGGCAACAATACAATACGTGACTTGCTGCCCCTGCTGTCACTGGGAAAGGACACCATAAGATTGAACCCAAAGCTAAGCACTTCTCCCATTGCAAGAAAGATCAATCTAGTAGGCCAAACCAAACTGATAATTCGAAGAGACTTGCAAATATAACTTAATCACACATAAAATAATTCAGAGGAGATTCAAATATTTCTCATAGATAAACTTAATCATAAACCCACAATTCATCGAATCTCGACAAACACACCGCAAAAAGAGTCACATCGAATAGATCTACAAGAAGATCAAGGAGAACATGGTATTGAGATCCAAAGAGAGAGAAGAAGCCATCTAGCTAATAACTATGGACCCTAAGGTCTATGGTAAACTACTCACAACTCATCGGAGAGGCTATGGTGTTGATGTAGAAGCCCTCCATGGTCGATTCCCCCTCCGGTGGAGCACCGGCGAAGGCTCCAGGATGGGATCTCGCGGATACAGAAGGTTACGGTGGTGAAATAGTTTTTCATGGTTGCCTCTGATGTTTTCGTGGTACGTGGGTATATATAGGAGGAATAAGTACATCAGTGGAAGCCCGAGGGGCCCACAAGATAGGGGGCGCGCCCAGTAGGGGGGGCGCCCTCCACCCTCGTGGCCTCCTCGATTGCTTCTTGACTTGCACTCCAAGTCCTCTCGATTGCGTTTGTTCCAAAAAGATCACTCCTGAAGGTTTCATTCCGTTTGGACTCCGTTTGATGTTCCTTTTCTTCGAAATACTGAAACAGGAAAAAAAATAGCAATACGGGCTGGGCCTCCAGTTAGTAGGTTAGTCCCAAAATGATACAAAAGTGTAAAGTAAAGCCCATAAACATCCAAAACAGGTAATATAATAGCATGGAACAATAAAAAATTATAGATACATTGGAGACGTATCAAGCATCCCCAAGCTTAATTCCTGCTCGTCCTCGAGTAGGTAAATGATAAAAACAGAATTTTTGATGTGGAATGCTACCTAGCATAATTCTGAATGTAATTTTCTTTATTGTGGCATGATTGTTTAGATCCAAATGATTCAAGATAAAAGCTTATAAAACATAAAACATAGTAATACTCAAATCATACTAACAAATAATCATGTCCTATCGAAATAGCATAGCCAAAGAAAGCTTATCCCTACAAAATCATATAGTTAGGCCATGCTTCATTTTCATTACACAAAATACTCCCATCATGCACAACCCCGATAACGAGCCAAGCAATTGGTTCATAGTTTTTAAAGCGCTTAAGCTTTTTCAACTCTTATGCAATACATGAGCGCAAGCCATGGACATAGCACTATGGTGGTATATGGTGGTGGTTGTGAGGACAAAAAAAGGGAGAAGATAGTCTCACATCAACTAGGCGTATCAACGGGCTATGGAGATGCCCATCAATAGATATCAATGTGAGTGAGTAGGGATTGCCATGCAACGGATGCACTAGAGCTATAAATGTATGAAATCTCAACAAAAGAAACTAAGTGGGTGTGCATCCAACTTGCTTGCTCGCGAAGACCTAGGGCATTTGAGGAAGCCCATCATGGTGCTATTTTGAAGCACAAGTGTGGAAAAGAGATAGTAGCATTGTCCCTTCTCTCTTTTTCTCTCTTTTCATTTTTTTTCCTTTTCTCTCTTTTTTTCCTTTTTTTCTTTTCTATTTTCTTTTTTTATTTGGTGGGCTTCTTTGGCCTCTTTTTTTATGGGCTTCTTTGGCCTCTTTTATTTTTATAAAGTCCAAAGTCTCATCCCGACTTGCGGTGGAATCATAGTCTTCATCATCCTTTCCTCACTTGGGACGATGCTCTAATAATGAAGATCATCACACTTTTATTAATTTACAACTCGAGAATTACAACGCAACACAAAATATGACTCTATATGAATGCCTCCGGCGGTGTACCGGGATATGCAATGAATCAAGAGTGACATGTATGAAAATTATGAGGGTGGCTTTGCCACAAATACAATGTCAACTACATGATCATGCAATGAGCAATATGACAATGATGGAGCGTGTCATAATAACGGAACGGTGGAAAGTTGCATGGCAATATATCTCGGAACGGCTATGGAAATGACATAAAAGGTAGGTATGGTGGATGTTTTGAGGAAGGTAAATAATGGGTGCATGATACCAACGAAATTTGCGAGACACAATAGAGGCTAGCAAAGTGGAAGGGTGAGTGTGCGTATATCCATGGACTCACATTAATCATAAAGAACTCATATACTTATTGCAAAAGTCTACTTAGCCCTCGAAGCAAAGTACTACTACGCATGCCCCTAGAGGGTTAGATTGGTAGGAAAAGACCATCGCTCGTCCCCGGCTGCCACTCATAAGGAAGACAATCAAAAGAGTACCTCATGCAACAAATTTGTCACACAACTTTTACCATACATGCATGTTATGGGACTTGCTAACTTTAGCACAAGTATTTCTCAATTTCATAATTAGCTACTAGCATGACTCTAACATTACCACCTTTATATCTCAAAACAATTATCAAGCATCAAATTGGTCCTAGTGTTTAATGCACTTTCTATGATAGTTTTTATTATACCCAACTTGGATGCTCATCATTCTAGGACCAAATTTATAACCATAGCAAATACCATGTTGTTCTAAAAGACTCTCAAAATAATATAAGTTAAGCATGAGAGATCAACAATTTCTTCAAAATTAAGCCACCGCCGTGCTCTAAAAGATATAAGTGAAGCACTAGAGCAAAAACTATCTAGCTCAATAGATATAAGTGAAGCACATAGAGTATTCTAATAAATTTTAATCAAGTGGGATTCTCCCAAAAGGTGTGTACAGCAAGGATGATTGTGGTAAACTAAAAGGCAAAGACAAATATCATACAAGACGCTCCAAGCAAAACACATATCATGTGGCGAATAAAAATATAGCTCCAAGTAAAGTTACTGATAAACGTAGACGAAAGAGGGGATGCCTTCAGGGGCATCCCCAAGCTTAGGCTTTTGGCTATTCTTGAATATCTTGGGGTGCCATGGGCATCCCCAATCTTAGGCTCTTGCCACTCCTTATTCCATAGTCCATCAAATCTTTACCCAAAACATGAAAACTTCACAACACAAAACTCAATAGGAAATCTCATAAGCTCCGTTAGTGAAAGAAAGAAAAACCACCACATAAGGTACTCTAATGAACTCATTCTTTTTTATATTTGTGTTAAACCTACTGTATTCCAAGTTCTTTATGGTTCATACCCTTACATACTAGCCATAGATGCATCAAAATAAGCAAACAACACACGAAAAGCAGAATCTGTCAAAAACAGAACAGTCTGTAGCAATCTGTAACTTTAGAATACTTATGGAACTCTAAAAATCCTACAAAAATAGGACGTCTTAGGAAATTTGTCTATTGATCTACAGCAAAAAGAATCAACGCAAAATCACGTTTCTGTGATTTATTGAATTGTTTCTCGTGAGCGCAAAGTTTCGGTTTTTCAGCAGAATCAAATTAACTATCACCATTGGTTATCCTATAGATTCTACTTGGCACAAACACTAAATAAAACATGGAGACACGTCTAAACAGAAGGTAGATGCAAAATTTATTACTGAACAGAAACAAAAACAAAAAACACAAGGAAAATTGGGTTTCCTCCCAACTAGCGCTATCATTTCACGCCCCTAGCTAGGCATAAAAGCGAGGATGGATCTAAGTTGTGCAATATTTGGCACTTGATTCTTCAATAGAGCACCCATAATTTTTAGGAGTTTCTTTCTTTTTAGTAATGATTAGGCTCCTAGGCAAGAAATCAAGACATTCATTTGAAGCAAAATGTTCCTTTATGATAGTGGAAAAATTAGGATGAACACTTATGGATTTGAGATCCGCATTTTACTTACTAGAAGATTCACCCTTATTTTTAGGGACATACATTAATTTGCCAAATTTAATAGGAGGAGTTGAACTATTTTTCATAGATGAAAAGGTAGACCCTAAGTTAGTAATTATATCCTCAAGTTTACCAATTCTTGTAGAATCTTGTTCTATTATTTCATTAACTATAGGTTCCTTTTCTTTAAGAATTTTCAGAGTAGTCCCAACCTTAGATCCATATTGGGTAATTTGGTTGTGGATCTTTTTATCCAAATTTTCAATTAACTCAACAGTGGCAATTTTATTTTCAATAATTTCAAGCCTTTGCATCGAATGTTCTAAAGTTAAAATAGTTCCATTAACCAAAATAGGAGGTGGACCAAACAAATCTAACATAGCATTATAAGCATCAAAAGTATGACTATCCAAGAAATTCCCTCCGGTAATGGTATCAAGGATGCATCTATTCCAAGGGGTAATGCCCACATAAAAATTGCGAAGAAGAACGGAAGTAGAAGGCTTCCTAGTAGATCTATTTTGGGCGTTGCAAATTCTATGCCAAGCATCTTTTAGATTTTCTCCCTCCCTTTGCTTAAAATTAAGAATTTCATGGTCGGGAGTAATAACAGAGATAGGAGGACTAGCCATAGCAACAAGCACAAGCAAACAGATAGGCAAGCAAAAGAGAGAGGAGATTGGGAAAGATAGGGCGAATAAAACGGCAAGGGTGAAGTGGGGGAGAGGAAAACAAGAGGCAAATGGCAAATAATGTAAATGCGAGGGAGATGAGTTTGTGATGGGTACTTGGTTGTCTTGACTTGAGCGAAGACCTACCCGACAACGGCACCAGAAATCCTTCTTGCTACATCTTGAGCTTGCGTTGGTTTTCCTTGAAGAGGAAAGGGTGATGCAGCAATAGTAGCATAAGTATTTCCCTCGGTTTTTGAGAACCAAGGTATCAATCCAGTAGGAGACTCCTCACAAGTCCCATGCACCTACATAAACAAACAAGAACTCGCAACCAACGCAATAAAGGGGTTGTCAATCCCTTCACGGCCACTTGCGAAAGTGAGATCTGATAGAGATAATATGATAAGATAAATATATTTTTGGTATTTTATAATATAGATTGGAAAAGTAAAGATGCAAATAAAAGTAAATAGCAAGCTTATATGATAAGAGATAGACCCGGGGGCCATAGGTTTCACTAGTGCTTTCTCTCAAGATAGCATAATTATTACGGTGGGTGAACAAATTACTGTCGAGAAATTGATAGAAAAGCGAATAATTATGAGATTATCTAGGCATGATCATGTATATAGGCATCACGTCCGTGACAAGTAGACCGACTCCTACCTGCATCTACTACTATTACTCCACACATCGACCGCTATCCAGCATGCATTTAGAGTATTAAGTTCATAAAGAACAGAGTAACGCATTAAGAAAGATGACATGATATAGAGGGATAAACTCATGCAATATGATATAAACTCCATCTTTTTATCCTCGATGGCAACAATACAATACGTGCCTTGCTGCCCCTGCTGTCACTGGGAAAGGACACCGCAAGATTGAACCCAAAGCTAAGCACTTCTCCCATTGCAAGAAAGATCAATCTAGTAGGCCAAACCAAACTGATAGTTCGAAGAGACTTGAAAAGATAACTTAATCACATATAAAAGAATTCAGAGGAGATTCAAATATTTCTCATAGATAAACTTAATCATAAACCCACAATTCATCGGATCTCGACAAACACACCGCAAAAAGAGTTACGTCAAATAGATCTCCAAGAAGATCAAGGAGAACATGGTATTGAGATCCAAAGAGAGAGAAGAAGACATCTAGCTAATAACTATGGACCCGAAGGTGTGTGGTAAACTACTCACAACTCATCGGAGAGGCTATGGTGTTGATGTAGAAGCCCTCCATGGTCGATCCCCCCTCCGGCGGAGCACTGACGAAGGCTCCAAGATGGGATCTCATGGATACAGAAGGTTACGGTGGTGGAAATAGTTTTTCGTGGTCGCCTCTGATGTTTTTGGGGTACGTGGGTATATATAGGAGGAAGAAGTTCGTCGGTGGACGCCCGAGGGGCCACAAGACAAAGGGGCGCGCCCTCCACCATCGTGGCCTCCTTGATTGCTTCTTGACTTACACTCCAAGTCCTCTGGATTGCGTTTGTTCCAAAAAGATCGCTCCCGAAGGTTTCATTCCGTTTGGACTCCGTTTGATATTCCTTTTCTTTGAAATACTGAAATAGGCAAAAAAAACAGCAATACAGGCTGGGCCTCCGGTTAGTAGGTTGGTCCCAAAAATGATATAAAAGTGTAAAGTAAAGCCCATAAATATCCAAAACAGGTAATATAATAGCATGGAACAATAAAAAATTATAGATACGTTGGAGGCGTATCACTCTCTACGGCGACAACGGTGGAGGAGAATCCATTGACGGCGGCGGAGACCAACGGCATGGGGTTGCTGGCGACGGAGGTAACGATCTAGAGACCTCGAGTCGGCAGAGCTGGACAACGCGGACGAAGTGTTTCGGAGAAATTTCCAATATTTCGACCCATCGGTATATATATCCAGACCCTGTCGGTGTGACCGAGTGGAACAACTCGGTGGCACCGAGATGCAGAATCGCAAGCGGTTACTGCAACTCGGTGAGACCAAAGTGTTCAAATCGGTTGCGCCGAGATTGAAACCTAGATCAACTTTAAGAACTCGGTATGACAGAAACTAATGAATCGATCAGACCAAAATACATCAAGAGGTTTTGGAAGTTTAAGTCTAGGACAAACAGGTGGCTCCGAGTGCTCCACACCCAAAGGGTTTGAATCTGACTTGATCAAACTTTATGATGTAGCATGAATAGAGTTTGAGATGAGAAAAGCATAGATAGCAAGAGGGAGTACTTAGGCATTCTTGTCCATCCATTTGGCAAAAGAAAAAGACCAAACTATCAAAGCATCAAATGGAGGTCCTTGAATGGAGAAAATTATGCAACCAACATGCTCACACAATAAGATAGCAAATGAAATATGTGGCAAAGCTTGCACAAACTCACTAGCATCTATCAAGCAATTGGCGATGACTAGATCATCTATATATGAGTAGATCGACTTAGGAGTCAAACGAGAACATTTCATCATAGGTCATACTAATCATTTAAGCACAAGTGGGGTTACCTCTTTTACATAAAGCATTGTTGTATTCACATCATTCGAGTTGCTTTAGTTCAATTCTTAGAGCAAAGCTCCCCCTAGATGTGATATCCCCTTTTAGAGGGATGAACTAACCTTGGGTTTTGTCGATGATGACTTCATGTAGATGTTGAAGATGTGGATGCTCAATGTTGATGTAGATCATTTGGAGCCATCCATTGGAGTGATTTGCACTTTCAATACCTCCATGGGTTAGTCCCACAAGGAACGCACAAGGATATCCATAAACATAGAGTGAAGTACACACAAGATGATGTCTATGACAACAATAGGTTACCTTGTCCCTTGACTTACTATCAAGAGGGTTTGTGACTCCTTGAACTAGTGCAAGATGTGGAAGTTGCTTGCACTTGTTCTTGCCAATATGAATATGAGTGAAGTATGTTGGCGGAGTCACCCTCAAGAACTCTCTAGTTCTTATTCTTAGGGATCCACATCATCTTGATGGGAATCCTTGGGATTGTAGATGTACTTGATGAAGTAGAACTGGAGGTAGACTTGGCAACCCACTTGACCAAGGCCTTTGGAGCTTCTTTAAATGCATCAATATCTTGTTGAATCTTGTCCTTGCCTTTTAGCTTGTGGTCTAGTGGTGGAAGATAATCTTGAGCTTGTGTCCCCTTGAAGGAAGTAGGATCATACTTCTCTTGTTGAGGAACAAACTTTGTCTTGGGGTATTGATCTTCTTCCCCCTCAACTCCATTGGCATTGAACATTCGTTCATAACCAACACCTTGATTCTTCCGGTGCCTTCCTTACTTGCGTACAATTTCCTCAAATTTCTTACTTCCGGCAAGGCTCTTGTAAACACCTTTCTCTATAATTACCTTCAATAAGCTATTTTCTTGCTCAAGTGTAACTTGGCTAAGAGAATCATTAATGGAATCAAGAGAACTACTAGAAGTAATAGTATTGGATTTAGCATGATTATTGTTACTACTAGAAGAAGAATCTTTCTTACTCTTGTTGCTAGATTTTACTTGTGGCATGTAAGTAGACAAGAGTAAACGCTTGTCAATGTAAAAAAAACAAGTAACTCTTCATCACCTAGCAAATCATCTTCATCACTATTGAAATCAATATACTCAGGGTGTGATACCTTGGGGCCTTTATCCATGAAGCATCTTACAATTCCTTCATTTGGTGAGTCAAATATGTCATTGGAGTTGGTTGACACAAGTGCAATACCGGCAGCACCTTCATCTTGAGTATATTCGGAGTCGGAGTGATAACTTCTCTTGGAGTAGTGGTCGGAGTCAGAACCGGATACCCATTCGCCAACATGAGCTTGATGTCTTCGTTTTGTGTATCTCTTTGATGACTTGTCCTTCCTTTCTGAATCATTGCTTTTGCGAGAGGTTCTTCGTTCGTAACGATCATCTCTACTCCTTCTCTCTCTTGGAGGTGATTCTTCTCTTCTACTTCTTCTTTTAGGTGAGTCTTCTCTTCTTTTGTAGGGAGCCGTACACTCATTGGAGTAGTGCTTGGGTCTTCCACAATTGTAGCAATTTCTCTCACACTAGAAGATCTTTTGTCATGGTAGGATCTTGACTTGGAGCTTCTCTCTTTGTTTCTACTCTTGTAGAATTTGTTGAAGTTCTTCACCATTAAGCTCAATTCCTCATTGAAGACTTTTTTTTCACTTGATATGGCAGGAGCATCACATGAGGCTTTATAAGCACCACTAGACTGGCCATGAAGCTCTTCTTTATCCTTGAGTGACATCTCATGAGCAACAATTCTTCCAATGACTTCTGTTGGCTTGAGATCTTTGTAATTGGACATCATTGGGATCAATGTGCACACGGTATCATATTTTACATCCAAGGCTCTTAGGATCTTCTTGATGATGAATCTGTCAGTCATCTCTTCACTTCCTAAGCCGGCAATCTCATTTGTGATGAGAGCAAGCCTAGAGTATATTTCAGCGACACCTTCACCATCCTTCATTTTTAACTTGTCAAGTTGACTTTGAAGCACATCCAACTTGGACTCCTTGACAGACTCGGTACCTTTGTGCATATCAATCAAAGTATCCCAAATTTCCTTTGCATTCTCATGACGGCTGATTTTGTTGAATTCTTTGGGGCACAATCCATTGAAGAGGATATCGCAAGCTTGTATTGCAACATCTTCAACTCTTCCGCAGTTGCTTCACGATTTGGTTCTCTCCTATCGAAGAATTCACCTTGCAAGCCAATATACACAATAGCCCAAACGGCGGGGTTATGTCCAAGAATATGCATTTTCATCTTATGCTTCCAACTAGCAAAATTAGTACCATCAAAGTAAGGACCTCTACGGTGGTAATTTCCCTCGCTAGACGCCATACTCTTCTAGGTTGTGAAACCAAGGCTATGATCACCAAAGCTATGGAAATCAAGGCAAATGGAGACGGAAGCTCTCATACCACTTGTAGGATCAAAAGTATGTATAGAGGGGGGTGATTAGACTACTTGACCACATAAAAATCTAGCATTTTCCCATTTTTATATCTTGGTAGATTTTAGCAACTTAGCACTAGTCAAGCAATCAACCTACACATGCAATTCTAAGAGTATAGCAGCGGAAAGTAAATCATCGCATATGAAGGTAAAGGGGAGGAGTTTGGAGGGAGCAAACGCAATGTGCACATGGAGATTTTGGCATGGTTCCGATAGGTGGTTCTATCGTACATCCACGAAGGGTCCATGAAGAAGCAACCTTGTCTATCCAACCATGGCCATCGCCCACGACGGACTTGCCTCACTTGGGTAGATCTTCACGAAGTAGGCGATCTCCTTGCCCTTACAAACTCCTTGGTTCAACTCCACAATCTTGACGGAGGCTCCCAAGTTACACCTAACCAATCTAGGAGACACCACTCTCCAAAAGGTAATAGATGGTGTGATGATGATGAACTCCTTGCTCTTGTGCTTCAAATGATAGTCTCCCCAACATTGAACTCTCTCTCACAGATTTGGCTATGGTGGGAAGATGATTCGAGGGGAAAGCAACTTGGGGAAGGCTAGAGATCAAGATGCTTGTGGTTGGATTGGAATGTCCTGGTCTCAACACATGAGTAGGTGGTTCTCTCTCAGAAAATGAGTAGTGGAAGTGTAGGCACGTTCTGATGGCTCTATCTCAAATGGAGAAGGGGGTGGAGGGGTATATATAGCCTCCACACAAAATCTAACCGTTACACATATTTTACCAAACTCGGTGGGACTGAATAGTGAAACTTGGTGAGACCGACCTAGTTCAAAATGTGAATGTTAGGCTTTTCGGTGGGACCGACAACATCAACTCGGTGAGACCGATGCGCTAGGGTTAGGCCAAAACCTCATCTCGGTGAGACCGATCACGTGAACTCGGTGAGACCGACTTCTGTAATATGGAAATAGAGACTTGGTCAAGCAAACTCGGTGGGACCGATCGCTCATCTCGGTTAGAACGAAACGTTACAAAAGGAAAGAGAGAGTTTGCACTGTGAACTCGGTGGGACCGATCGCTCATCTTGGTTAGATCAAAATGTTACGAAGGGAAACAAAGAGTTTGCAATCCCATCTCGGTGAGACCGAGATCCCTATCGGTAAGACCAAACTGATTAGGGTTTATGGATATGGCTATGTCAAGTGAACTCGGTGGCGCCGGATAGATCAAATCGGAGGGACCGAGTTTGACTTTAGGTTTAGGACATATGTGGAAATGAGAAAGTGGTTGAGGGTTTTTGGAGCATATCACTAAGCATTTTGAGCAAGCAAGCCATTTAAGCAACACTTCATCCCCTTTTAATAGTATTGGCTTTTCCTATGGACTCAATGTGATCTTGGATCACTAAAATGAAAATGGAGAGTCAGGAATCTTAGGCTTCAACTTCCTAAGAAATTGCCCTTCCTCTTCTTCTTCCACTTTAGGCACTGGGGCTTGTTCTTCATAGCTGCTCGAATGTTCCTGGTGGATCTCTTGGGGGCTTGAGCAGCAGCCTTGGGGGCAGTCTTGGCCTTTGATGGAGCAGCCCCTAATCTGATTGCATCCCCCATCAACTTCTGAGATTTTGCAGGAGGTGCATCTTGCTCTTCTTCCTCATCTGCGTCTCTGATCATAGAAGATTTCCCAATAACTCTGGCCATGGTCTTTTTGACCCTCTCCTTCCTCTTCTTGCCCTCACCAGCCTCTTTTGGTTCAGGTGTGAACTCCATGGTTTCTTGGGTTGAGGCTCTGGCTTTGGACATAGGAACTCTTCTAGCAGGAGCTTTCTTCTTCATCCCTGGCTTGGTGTTAGCAACAGTTCCAAGCTCTTTCTTATCTCCTTTCCTTTTGGAAGAGACTTCCTCAGCAATCTTGAAATCTTCATCCTTAGAATTTGATGTCTTCTTCTTCCTCTGCCTAGTTGCAACTTTTGGCATGTTGCTGGGAGTGCTTCTGCTCCCATCATCATAACTGCTCTTAGAGGGACTAGTGCCCTCACTCATCTGAACCTGTTCCTCAGACTGATTCTGGCTGTCACTGGTGTCAGACATTGCTCAAAGCTGAAGGCTGACCCTGTGAATAGATATAGATGAGACAGAGTGGATGAGCATCACAAAGTGTAGAGAATTTGCAAAACAAATGAGCCAAAAACTTAGTTTTAGTTTTATACAGAAGGCATTTACGA
Organism: Triticum aestivum; assembly: GCF_018294505.1. NCBI lineage: Eukaryota > Viridiplantae > Streptophyta > Magnoliopsida > Poales > Poaceae > Triticum > Triticum aestivum. The sequence continues at coordinate 658,024,473 of NC_057801.1, forward strand.
GCTACCATTTGTTGAACTTGGTGACACCAAAGGAATGTTCAGAGTCTAAACTGGTGACATCGGTCAGACCGAGACACAGTTCGGTGACTCCGAGACCGCTAGGGTTTCACAGAGATCTGAACTCGATCACACAGATTTGCAAGATTCGGTCAGACCAAAACTCACAAGTTCTATGGCTTGGGCAAAATTGGTGAGACCGATTTCTACAACTAGGTCGGTCCGAGATGAATTTGGCGGAAACCTAACCCTAAGTTTTGGAATCAAAACTAATCTAATGAGGTTTTTTATTGGATACAAGTGTTTCAAACTTTGTAAGATTCAAGGCATTGACCTAAGTGCAGGAATCAGATGAAAATATTGCACATAGGGTTGAACTCATACCCTAACTTGGCGGAGATGTGCGGCAGGGGGTTGTTGGCGACGGAGGCGACAATCTAGAGACCTCGAGTCGACAGAGCTGGACAACACGGGCGAAGTGTTTCGGAGAAGTTTCCAAAAAATCGACCCGTCGGTATATATATCTAGACCCTGTTGCTGTGACCGCGTGGAACAACTCGGTGGCACCGAGATGCAGAATCGCAAGCGGTTACTTCAACTCGGTGAGACCGAAGTGTTCAAATCGGTTGCGCTGAGATTGAAACCTAGATCTACTTAAAGAACTCGGTATGACCAAAAGTAATGAATTGGTCAGACCAAAATACATCAAGAGGTTTTCGAAGTTTAAGTCTATGACGAATCGGTGGCTCCAAGTGCTCCTCACCCAAATGGTTTGAATCTGACTTGATCAAACTTTGTGATGTAGCATGAATAGAGTTTGAGACGAGAAAAGCATAGATAGCTAGAGGGAGTACCTAGGCATTCTTGTCCATCCATTTGGCAAAAGAAAAAGACCAAACAATCAAAGCATCAAATGGAGGTCCTCGAATGGAGAAAATTATGCAACCAACATGCTCACACAATAAGATAGCAAATGAAATATGTGGCAAACTCTCTAGCATCTATCAAGCAATTGGCGATGACTAGGTCATCTATATATGAGTATATTGACTTAGGAGTCAAACGAGAACATTTCATCATAGGTCATACTAATCGTTTAAGCACAAGTGGGGTTACCACTTTTACATAAAGAATTGTTGTGTTCACATCATTAGAGTTGCTTTAGCTCAATTCTTAGAGGAAAGCTGCCCCTAGATGTGATATCCCCTTTTAGAGGGATGAACTAACCTTAGTTTTGTCGATGATGACTTCATGCAGATGTTGAAGATGTGGATGTTCAATGTTGATGTAGATTATTTGAAGCCATCCATTGGAGTGAGTTGCAATTTCAATACCTACATGGGTTAGTCCGACAAGGAACACACAAGGATATCCATAAACACAGAGTGAAGTACACAAGAGATGATGTCTATGACAACAATAGGTTACCTTGTCCCTTGACTTACTATCAAGAGGGTTTGTGACTCCTTGAACTAGTGCAAGATGTGGAAGTTGATTGCACTTGTTCTTGCCAATATGAATATGAGTGAAGTATGTTGGCGGAGTCACCCTCAAGAACTCTCTAGTTCTTATTCTTAGGGATCCACATCATCTTGATGGGAATCCTTGGGATTGTAGATGTACTTGATGAAGTAGAACTGGAGGTAGACTTGGCAACCCACTTGACCAAGGCCTTTGGAGCTTCTTTAAATGCATCAATATCTTGTTGAATCTTGTCCTTGCCTTTTAGCTTGTGGTCTAGTGGTGGAAGATAATCTTGAGCTTGTGTCCCCATGAAGGATGTAGGATCATACTTTTCTTATTGAGGAACAAACTTCGTCTTGGGGTATTGATATTCTTCCCACTCAACTCCATTGGCAATGAACGTTCGTTCATAACCAACACTTGATTCTTCTGGTGCCTTCCTTGCTTGCGTACAATTTCCTCAAATTTCTTACTTCCGGCAAGGCTCTTGTAATCACCTTTCTCTATAATTACCTTCAATAAGCTATTTTCTTGCTCAAGTGTAACTTGGCTAAGAGAATCATTAGTGGAATCAAGAGAACTACTAGAAGCAACAATATTGGATTTAGCATGATTATTGTTACTACTAGAAGAAGAATCTTTCTTACTCTTGTTGCTAGATTTTACTTGTGGCATGTAAGTAGACAAGAGTAAACGCTTGTCAATGTAAGAAGAACTTTTCTTCCGAAGATCATCATTGATGGCTTTTAAGAACCCATGTTCTTGCTATAGGTTGAGATTCTCGAAGCGTAGCTTCTCATGAGTTTTTAAAAGTTCTCGATGATCTTCTAAAGTAGTTTCATGAGCTAACTTAAGAGTGTTTAGTTCTTTAATTAGACGCTCAATCTCCTTCTTATCGTTGTCATTAGTTTCATCTTGATTAGCATGAATAATAACAGTTTCATCATAGTTTTCATCACTAGCATTGTCAACTTGAATTGAGTAAGGCGAGCATATTGACATACGGAGTTCAGGGAGATGGCTCTCCACCCACCCACCCACCCCTCCCACCTCTGGCCTAGGTTTTCCGGCGATCTACTCTTCTAGCCAGTGATTTGTGATTCCCCTCCGCCCATCTGCTCCGGCGGCTCCTGATCTATACGGCTATACCCATTTCATATGGGTTCTTCTGGTGGATCAACGTTGGACTTGGATTTCTCGGCGGGTGCCATCTTTGCGGACAAGGTTTTCAATCATTGTGGGAGATCTATTCATTATACGGATGACACGGGCCATTTCATTATGGTGGTGTCTTTCAGCCGACATATATTCTGTCTTAATGATGATTCTGTGGCGGCTGCCTTGGAATCAGCGATTGGGGGTTTGGCGATTGAATTTTCGGTACAAATCATTCGAGACAAGGTATTCTCCTTTTTTGTCTCTTGCAAGCAAGTTGGCCTCTGGATTCTCCAGTTGAGATCATTTGCGTGTCCACAATTCAAGTGTTATTTTCATCTTTGGGGGAATGGTGGCCCTAACTGGATCCGTGAGTTTAAGATCTGGAAAAAGAGTGCGACGCTGAGTGGATCCTAGTGAGTCCTTCTAAGAAGCGTTCCACTTTGGGGTTGCTAGCCATGCATAAACCCCCGGCTAAATCTTCGTTTAGATCAAGTTCATCTTTCAGGAAGAAACTTTCTTTTGCCACGTTCCAGCAATATCCTGTATGCAAGGGTTATAGATACCATGCTTCTCAGTCATGTGTTGATACGGTTTCGGAGGCCGGCTACGTCGTGCATCCACGTGAAAAATTGATCTTTCCCTCACTGCCGACGACTGATCTCCGATGGACGGTGGCGATGCCATCCATATCTTTCGGGACGATCAACATCCCGGCCAGGAACACCGCCGTCAGTTCCGGATCTGCACCCACCAAGTTGTTTCAATTTGAGCATGCACCACATGGTTCTGTCACACATGATTGTGTTGCACCGGATTCTCCAGCCCAACATGGTTGCATGGCTCAGTTGGGGCCCCAAGCCCATCATGGCTCCATTGCCCACAATGGTTCTCCAGCCTTGGTCGAATCTGCCACGGCCCAGCCTGTTATGGCCCAACCGTCTCAGGATCTTTTGGATTTTTCCGTTGCCACAGTTGGAATTTCTCCCACGGCTGTTATGGATGACCATCTTCCGAATATTTCTGAGGAGGCTACTCAATTTAATGATCTCATTGATGATATTGTGTTCAAGGTTTGGAAATGTCAGAATTGTTTATCGATGCTACACTACACCAATTCGTGCACCAATCCAATTCGATGTCGTAGATGCTTTCACCTGGGCCATCGTGCAAGACGATGCTTCGACGCTGTGCATTCCCCGACTTACAAGTGGGTCCCGAGGGTCAATCCAAATTCCCCGGACCGGTCAGCTGAGATTTCCTCGCCTGACGCCTCGGTTTCCCTCGCTGCTAGCCAAGCTGGGTCTCTGCCAAGTCCCATCGCGCCTGCAACACCAACATCGCCTCCGCCATTGCCTGCCGAGCCACCACCCATCACACCACCACCACCTACATCGCCACCATTGACCTGCTTAGCCTCGTCATTATCCGACGCGGCTCCGACACTTCCAGCTTCTTCGCAGCACTCAGCTATGGCTACCTTCGCCCTCGACCCCACGCCTCTCATCCCGACGGGGTTCGAGATCATCGATGGTGGGCCGCGGCGGCTTCCGCGCACCTTCTTCTCTCCTGCTGTGGCTCCGGATTGTCAACATGAGGAATACGCCATTGCCATCGTTGAACCAGCTCCTATGCCTGAAGAAGTTGCTATCTTCATAAATATGGTCAGTGATTATATTGTTAACAATCTTGGCCGCGCTGTTCTTGATGCTCAGCCCTGGATCCAAGGAGTAGGGTTGTTCCGTTTCCGTAGTCCTATTGCTAGGCAGGCTCTGGTAGATCACCCCCCATTTGAGCTGGATATTGATAGATTTGTCAGATTCGTGCCGCATGATGAAGGAATCAATTTCAGAGCTATCCAGGGTTTTCGTAGGGGTTGGGTTATGATTGTTGGAATTCCCCTGGATTATAGGTGTATGCAGTATATTGCTGATGCAATCAGTACCTTTGGCCGCTTCCATCATTGGCATCAGGATGACCCATTACTTGTTTGTACCCTGGCGTACGTTTCTTTTCCGGCAACGACATTAGTGTCGCATGATGTGGTCTATCGGGAGTTTGCAGATTTTGGAAGTTCTCGTATTTCTTGGACTGCTCCAATATACATCTTCTCTCCTAATTTTGCTGACATCTTGCCGTCGGACGAGGATCCGATGCCCTTCAATGGCAATCCTCATCCGCTCCCTGGGCATCTGCAGTTTAATAACCACAATTGGGTTATGCCTGAATTTCCTGAGATCGGCTGGGATGAACTGCCACCTCCTTCGCAGGAGAATGAGCCACATCATTAGGAGGCCAATCAAGATAATTTGAATATGCAGCAGGAGATGGTGGAGGAAAACCAGGTGGATGTGAATCAGTCCCAGGAATCTATCATTCTCCAGGTGTCGGATGATTCTGTTAATGCTCAGCCTGTTAATCACTTGGTGATATTGCAGCAACCTGCTATTCCGATGCAACCGCCTCTCCATGTTGGTCAAGTCATCACGGTTTTTGGCCCTGTCCTACCACCAGAGATGTAGTGGCAGCGCACTTTCAGCAAGTTTTTGCCAGCTATTTTCTCTGCTGATATTCCAAAGTGTGTGTTCATGACTGATCTTGGTTCTCTGCTGTCCAAGAGCTCTTGGGATATCTGCCTCAATGGGAATGATGTCAGCTTCTCTTTGCTGCCTGCACCAGATCCAACACCCTACTTTTCACGCCAGGTTGCTCCAGTTAAAAGTCCTGTTGCTCGGGCATTATGCTTTGATGATCTCTCTAAACCTGTCAGTGAGTCATTTTAATTCTCTGCGATACCTGAAGTTAACACCAAACGTGGCCGGAAGCCAAAATCTGCTAAGGTGGTGGGTTACTCTGAGGTGCGTCGTAGTGCACGCCTAAGTGCACTACGGGATGGCTATCATAAATCTCCAAACAGAGGCCACAAGCAGGGCAAGACTCAGTGTTCTTTCAAGAAGCGTCGAACTAGCTCAGCTCAGCCGGAGGAGAATAAATCAGTGCCTCCACCAACGCCAGTTCCTGAGCTTCAGCGTATTGGAGCACGTCTGCGCATTGCTCCAGAAAAGATCACCAAGGACAAGCTTTAGGCTGCTCCTTCTACCTCCACCAGCAGCAAGGATTCTGATGTTTAGTTGCACTGGACGGCTTTATGGTTTATGGCGTACCTATTTAAACACCATCTATCTGTTCTTCTGTTTTCTGTTTGGACTATATCCCTCATGTTTAGTTGGTAAGTGTAGGTTATTACATGATCTACTTTTGCTGCTGCTTTTTATTTTGGTTTGTAATGAATCAGACAGGGTTTAGAGATTGGAAGGTTTTGTGTTGGAACGTGCGTGGTCTTAATTCTGAAGCACGGCAATTAGCGATTAAGAAAAAGATTGATGAAAGTGGTTGTCCAGTTGTCTGTCTGCAAGAAACGAAATGCATGCATATTGATCATAGGTTCATTAGGAAATTTTGCCCACAATGTTTTGATAATTTTTCCTATGTGCCTTCTGTGGGTGCTTCGGCCGGTATGATCATCATTTGGAATTCTTCCTTCTTTGAAGGGAAATTAATTGAGGCAAGGCATTTTGGTATCATTATGGAATTCCAATCTAAACATACCTCTGAAATTTGGACTCTCGTATCTGTTTATGGTCCGTGCCAGGGCCCGGCCCGGGATGATTTCGTGCAATGGTTATATAATCTTGATATCAACTGTGATGATAATTGGCTATTGTTGGGAGATTTCAATTTCCCGCGGTCATTGGAAAACCGAAACCTACCTGGGGGTAATGTTAGTGATATCTTTCTGTTTAATGAAGTGATTGGACACCTGGGTCTCGTTGAGCTACCAATTAAAGGACGACAATTTACATGGTTGAACATGCAAACTAGCCCTTTACTTGAACAGATAGATTGGTTTTTTAATTCAGTTGCATGGACCACGGATCATCCTAACACGCTAGTTCTGCCTCTTGCACGCACGGCCTCTGATCATGTCCCATGCGTTGTCTCGATTGCTACTGCGATTCCTAAGGCAAAAAAATTCGCTTTGAAATTTTTTGGATTGACTTGCCTGGTTTTTAGGACTGTGTGGCACAAGTTTGGAGCAAATCAGTGGCCAGACATTCGGCTTCCCTAAATATTTCCTCTAAATTCAAACCGTTAAGGTATGCTCTCAAGAAATGGCACATGAATTTGTCCACACTTAAAGCATTAATTTCTGATTGCAACAAGGTGATCCTATTCTTTGATGGGCTGGAGGAGATTAGGTCTTTGTCAAGGCCTGAGTTTAATTTCAGGTGAATTGTGAAATTGCATTTGGAAGATATTTTACATTGGCAGTATGTTTATTGGAAGCAGCGTTGTACTATACACAGCATTAAAGTTGGCGAGGAAAACTCGAAGTTTTTTCATGCCATGGCCACGGAAAGGTATAGGAGAAACACAATTTCTTCTCTCAAGAATGCTGATGGTGATGTGGTCTCGGATCACCAACAGCTTGCGAGCATGTTTTGATCAGATTTTAATCAAAGAATGGGCAATGCAAAGGGAATTCGCATGGGTTTCGACTTCGACACATTAATTGCAAGAGTTGATGGCCTTGAAGATCTGTCCCAGCCTTTCACTGAGTCCGAGATTGATGCTGTCATTAAGAACATGCCACTGGACCGTGCCCCTGGTCCCGATGGCTTCTCTGGCCTGTTCTTAAAGAGGTGTTGGCTAATTCTAAAGGAGGATTTCATTCAACTTGTCAAGAAATTTTATGAGGGGAGGTGCAACTTAGAATGTCTTAATACCTCATTAATTACTCTGATACCTAAGAAGCTAAGCCTTGAAGTTGTCGGAGATTTTAGGCCAATCTCATTGACCAACACGTGCTTGAATTTTTTGACAAAACTACTTGCTAACCAGCTTCAGAATGTGATTCTGTGATGCATCCACCGCAATCAATATGGTTTTCTTCGGTGCCGTTCTATCCAAGATTGCTTAGCTTGGTGTTTCGAATATATACACCAATGCAAGGCCTCCAAGCGCGCCATTGTCCTACTCAAGCTAGATTTTACGAAGGCATTTGATACAATTGAGCATGATCTAATTCTCAAAATTTTGCAATCCAAGGGTTTTGATGCCAGGTGGACTGGTTGGATCAATAGTATTTTGTCATCGGGTTCTTCTTCTGTGCTTCTTAACGGTGTGCCAGGGAAACATTTTGTCTGCAGAACGGAAGTGCGTCAAGGAGACCCCCTTTCACCGTTGCTCTTTGTGACTGCAGTTGACTTACTACAATCTGTAGTAAATGAGATGTGCTCCAGGAATATCCTTTCTTTGCCAATTCCAACAAACTCCAATGATTACCCAATAGTACAATACGCTGATGACACATTAATTGTGCTGCCTGCGATTGATGAACAACTCGTTGCTTTCAAGGAGATGCTTGTCACTTTTGCTGAGTCAACTGGTTTGCGAGTTAATTTTAGTAAGTCTTCACTCATTCCTTTAAACATGTCTGATGAGGAAGGTGTCAGAGTGGCCTCTTTGCTGGGATGCGATGTTGGCATGATGCCTTTCACGTATCTGGGTTTGCCAATGGGAACTTCTAGGCCGACCATCTATGCTCTGATGCCTCTGGTGGATCATATTGAGCGCCATTTATCTGCCTCTTCATGCTTACTAAACCAAGGGAGCAGACTGCAACTTCTTCAGTCGGTGTTGTGCTCCATGCCTATATATTTTTTGTGCACTTTATCTCTCCCAAAAGGCATTATACAGCAGTTGGAGCGGATCATGAGGCAGTGCCTGTGGAGAGGTAACACGGATAACCCACGACAATCTCTGGCTACTTGGGATCTAGTCTGTCGCCCGAAGTCTTTTGGAGGTTTGGGTGTTCTTAATTTGGCCACCCAAAATGAGGCTTTGCTACTTAGGCATCTCTTCAAGTTTTTCAATAAAGTGGACGTGCCTTTGGTATCTTTAATCTGGGACACCTATTATGCATCGTGACCACCCCAAAGCACCAAGGTCTGTGGTTCATTTTGGTGGCGTGATTGTTGGGGAACGTTGCATAAAATAAAAAAAATTCCTACGTTCACCAAGATCCATCTATGAGTTCATCTAGCAACGAGAGAGAGAGATGCATCTACATACCCTTGTAGATCGCGTGCGGAAGCGTTCAAGAGAACGGGGTTGAGGTAATCGTTCTCGTCGTGATCCTATCACCGGAGATCCTAGCGCCGAACGGATGACACCTCCGCGTTCAACACACGTACGGTCAGCGTGACGTCTCCTCCGTCTTGATCCAGCAAGGGGGAAGGAGAGGTTGATGAAGATCCAGCAGCACGACGGCGTGGTGGTGGATGTAGCAGGGCTCCGGCAGGGCTTTGCCAAGCAACTACGGGAGGAGGAAGAGGTGTAGCAGAAGGAGGGAGGCGCCAAGACTCAGGGTGCGGCTGCCCTCCCTCCCCCTCCTTTATATAGGCCCCCTGGGGGGGCGGCCCTGGAGATGGGAATCTCCCAAGGGGGCGGCGGCCAAGGGGGTGGAGTGCCCCCCAAGGCAAGTGGTATCCCCCCACCCTAGGGTTTCCAACCCTAGGCGCAGGGGGGCCCATGGGGGGGCGCACCAGCCCACTAGGGGCTGGTTCCCCTCCCACTTCAGCCCACGGGGCCCTTCCGGGATAGGTGTCCCCACCCGGTGGACCCCCGGGACCCTTCCGGTGGTCCCGGTACAATACCGGTGGACCCCGACACTTTCCCGATGGCCGAAACAACACTTCCTATATATAATTCTTTACCTCCGGACCATTCCGGAACTCCTCGTGACGTCCGAGATCTCATCCGGGACTCCGAACAACTTTCGGTATGCTGCATACTCATATTCATACAACCCTAGCATCACCGAACCTTAAGTGTGTAGACCCTACGGGTTCGGGAGACATGCAGACATGACCGAGACGGCTCTCCGGTCAATAACCAACAGCGGGATCTGGATACCCATGTTGGCTCCCACATACTCCTCGATGATCTCATCAGATGAACCACGATGTCGAGGATTCAAGCAATCCCCGTATACTATTCCCTTTGTCAGACGGTATGTTACTTGCCCGAGATTCGATCGTCGGTATCCCAATACCTCGTTCAATCTTGTTGCCGGCAAGTCACTTTACTCGTACCGTAATGCATGATCCCGACCAGACACTTGGTCACTTTGAGCTCTTTATGATGATGCACTACCGAGTGGGCCCAGTGATACCTCTCCGTTATACAGAGTGACAAATCCCAGTCTCGATTCGTGTCAACCCAACAGACACTTTCGGAGATACATGTAGGGCACCTTTATAGTCACCCAGTTACGCTGTGATGTTTGGTACACCCAAAGCACTCCTACGGTATCCGGGAGTTACACGATCTCATGGTCTAAGGAAGAGATACTTGACATAGGAAAAGCTCTAGCAAAACGAACTACACGATCTTGTGCTATGCTTAGGATTGGGTCTTGTCCATCACATCATTCTCCTAATGATGTGATCCCGTTATCAACGACATCCAATGTCCATAGTCAGGAAACCATGACTATCTGTTGATCAATGAGCTAGTCAACTAGAGGCTCACTAGGGACATGTTTTGGTCTAAGTATTCACACGTGTATTACGATTTCTGGATAATACAATTATAGCATGAATAGAAGACAACTATCATGAACAAAGAAATATAATAATAATCCTTTTATTATTGCCTCTAGGGCATATTTCCAACAGTCTCCCACTTGCACTAGAGTCAATAATCTAGTTACATTGTGATGTATCGAACACCCATAGAGTTCTGGTGTTGATCATGTTTTGCTCGCGGAAGAGGTTTAGTCAACGGATCTGCGACATTCAGATCCGTATGTACTTTGCAAATATCTATGTCTCCATCTTGAACATTTTCATGGATGGAGTTGAAACGACGCTTGATGTGCCTGGTCTTCTTGTGAAACCTGTCCTCCTTGGCAAGGGCAATAGCTCCAGTGTTGTCACAGAAGAGAGTGATTGGCCCCAACGCATTGGGTATGACTCCTAGGTCGGTGATGAACTCCTTCATCCATATTGCTTCATGTGCTGCCTCCGAGGCTGCCATGTACTCCGCTTCACATGTAGATCCCGCCACGACGCTCTGCTTGCAACTGCACCAGCTTACTGCTCCACGATTCAACATATACACGTATCCGGTTTGTGACTTAGAGTCATCCAGATCTGTGTTGAAGCTAGCATCGATGTAACCCTTTACGACGAGCTCTTCGTCACCTCCATAAACGAGAAACATGTCCTTTGTCCTTTTCAGGTACTTCAGGATATTCTTGACCGCTGTCCAGTGTTCCTTGCCGGGATTACTTTGGTACCTTCCTACCAAACTTACGGCAAGGTTTACATCAGGTCTGGTACACAGCATAGCATACATAATAGATCCTATGGCTGAGGCATAGGGGATGACACTCATCTCTTCTTTATCTTTTGCCGTGGTCGGGCATTGAGTCGAGCTCAATCTCACACCTTGCAATACAGGCAAGAACCCTTTCTTGGACTGATTCATTTTGAACTTCTTCAAAATCTTATCAAGGTATGTGCTTTGTGAAAGACCTATGAGGCGTCTCGATCTATCCCTATAGATCTTGATGCCTAATATGTAAGCAGCTTCTCCAAGGTCCTTCATTGAAAAACACTTATTCAAGTAGGCCTTAATGCTGTCCAAGAATTCTATATCATTTCCCATCAAAAGTATGTCATCTACATATAATATGAGAAATGCTACAGCGCTCCCACTCACTTTCTTGTAAACACAGGCTTCTCCATAAGTCTGCATAAACCCAAACACTTTGATCATCTCATCAAAGCAAATGTTCCAACTCCGAGATGCTTGCACCAGCCCATAAATGGATCGCTAGAGCTTGCATACTTTGTTAGCATTCTTAGGATCGACAAAACCTTCCGGCTGCATCATATACAGCTCTTCCTTAAGATAACCGTTAAGGAATGTCGTTTTGACGTCCATCTGCCATATCTCATAATCATAGTATGCGGCAATTGCTAACATGATTCGGACGGACTTAAGCTTCGCTACGGGAGAGAAAGTCTCATCGTAGTCAACTCCTTGAACTTCCCGATAACCTTTAGCGACAAGTCGAGCTTTATAGATGGTGACATTACCATCCGCGTCCGTCTTCTTCTTAAAGATCCATTTGTTTTCTATCGCCCGCCGATCATCGAGCAAGTCTGTCAAAGTCCATACTTTGTTTTCATACATGGATTCTATCTCGGATTGCATGGCTTCAAGCCATTTGTTGGAATCTAGTCCTGCCATCGCTTCTTCATAGTTCGAAGGTTCACCATTGTCTAACAACATGATTTCCAGGACAGGGTTACCATACCACTCTGGTGTGGAACGTGTCCTTGTGGACCTACAAAGTTCAGTAGCAACTTGATCCGAAGTACCTTGATCATCATCATTAATTTCCTCTCCAGTCGGTGTGGGCACCACAGGAACATTTTCTTGAGCTGCACTACTTTCCGGTTCAAGAGGTAGTACTTCATCGAGTTCTACTTTCCTCCCACTTACTCCTTTCGAGAGAAACTCTTTTTCCAGAAAGGATCCGTTCTTGGCAACAAAGATCTTGCCTTCGGATATAAGGTAGAAGGTATACCCAATGGTTTCCTTAGGGTATCCTATGAAGACGCATTTTTCTGACTTGGATTCGAGCTTTTCAGGTTGAAGTTTCTTGACATAAGCATCGCATCCCCAAACTTTTAGAAACGACAGCTTAGGTTTCTTCACAAACCATAATTCATACGGTGTCATCTCAACGGATTTAGACGGTGCCCTATTTAAAGTGAATGTAGCTGTCTCTAGAGTGTATCCCCAAAATGATAGCGGTAAATCAGTAAGAGACATCATAGATCGCACCATATCCAATAGAGTGCGATTACGATGTTCGGACACACCGTTACGCTGAGGTGTTCCAGGCGGCGTGAGTTGTGAAACGATTCCACATTTCCTTAAGTGCGTACCAAATTCATGACTTAAATATTCTCCTCCACGATCCGATCGTAAGAATTTTATCTTTCGGTCACGTTGATTCTCTACTTCATTCTAAAATTCCTTGAACTTTTCAAAGGTCTCAGACTTGTGTTTCATCAAGTAGACGTACCCATATCTACTTAAGTCATCAGTGAGAGTGAGAACATAACGATATCCTCCGCGAGCCTCAACGCTCATCGGACCACACACATCAGTATGTATGATTTCCAATAAGTTGGTTGCTCGCTCCATTGTTCCGGAGAATGGAGTCTTGGTCATTTTGCCCATGAGGCATGGTTCGCATGTGTCAAATGATTCATAATCGCGAGACTCTAAAAGTCCATCAGCATGGAGCTTCTTCATGCGCTTGACACCAATGTGACCAAGGCGGCAGTGCCACAGGTATGTGGGACTATCGTTATCAACTTTACATCTTTTGGTATTCACACTATGAATATGTGTAACATTACGTTCGAGATTCATTAAGAATAAACCATTGACCATCGGGGCATGACCATAAAACATATCTCTGATATAAATAGAACAACCATTATTCTCGGATTTAAATGAGTAGCCATCTCGTATTAAACGAGATCCAGATACAATGTTCATGCTCAAACTTGGCACTAAATAACAATTATTGAGGTTCATAACTAATCACGTGGGTAAATGTAGAGGTAGCGTGCTGACGGCGATCACATCGACCTTGGAACCATTCCCGACGCGCATCGTCACCTCGTCCTTCGCTAGTCTCCGCTTATTCCGCAGCTCCTGATGTGAGTTACAAATGTGAGCAACGGCACCGGTATCAAATACCCAGGAGTTACTACGAGTACTGGTAAGGTACACATCAATTACATGTATATCACATATACCTTTAGTGTTGCCGGCCTTCTTGTCCGCTAAGTATTTGGGGCAGTTCCGCTTCCAGTGACCCTTCCCTTTGCAATAAAAGCACTCAGTCTCAGGCTTGGGTCCATTCTTTGACTTCTTCCCGGCAACTGGCTTACCGGGCGCGGCAACGTCTTTGCCGTCCTTCTTGAAGTTCTTCTTACCCTTGCCCTTCTTGAACTTAGTGGTCTTATTGACCATCAACACTTGATGTTCTTTCTTGATTTCAACCTCTGCTGACTTCAGCATTGAAAATACTTCAGGAATGGTCTTTACCATCCCCTGCATATTGTAGTTCATCACGAAGCTCTTGTAGCTCGGAGGGAGCGACTGAAGGATTCTGTCAATGACCGCCTCGTCCGGGAGGTTAATGTCCAGCTGGGACATGCGGTTGTGTAACCCAGACATTTTGAGTATGTGTTCACTGACAGAACTGTTTTCCTCCATCTTACAACTATAGAACTTGTCGGAGACTTCATATCTCTCGACCCAGGCATGAGCTCGAGAAACCATTTTCAGCTCCTCGAACATCTCATATGCTCCGTGTTGCTCAAAACGCCTTTGGAGCCCCGGTTCTAAGCTGTAAAGCATGCCGCACTGAACGAGGGAGTATTCATCAGCACGTGACTGCCAAGCGTTCATAACGTCTTGGTTCTCTGGGATGGGTGCTTCACCTACCGGTCCTTCTAGGACATATGCTTTCTTGGCTGCTATGAGGATGATCCTCAGGTTCTGGACCCAGTCCGAATAGTTGCTGCCATCATCTTTCAGCTTGGTTTTCTCTAGGAACGCGTTGAAGTTCATGTTGACATGAGCGTTGGCCATTTGATCTACAAGACATATCTTGCAAAGATTTTAGACTAAGTTCATGATAATTAAGTTCATCTAATCAAATTATTTAATGAACTCCCACTCAGATTGACATCCCTCTAGTTATCTAAGTGTTACACGATCCGAGTCTTCTAGGCCGTGTCCGATCATCACGTGAGACGGACTAGTCATCATGTGTGAACATCTCCATGTTGATCATATCTTCCATACGACTCATGTTCGACCTTTCGGTCTCTTGTGTTCCGAGGCCATGTCTGTACATGCTAGGCTCGTCAAGTTAACCCTAAGTGTTTTGCATGTGTAAAACTGTCTTACACCCGTTGTATGTGAACGTAAGGATCTATCACACCCGATCATCACGTGGTGCTTCGAAACGACGAACTTTAGCAATGGTGCACAGTTAGGGGGAACACTTTCTTGAAATTATTATAAGGGATCATCTTATTTACTACCGCGGTTCTAAGTAAACAAGATGCATAAAACATAATAAACATCACATGCAATTATATAAAGTAGTGACATGATATGGCCAATATCATATAGCTCCTTCGATCTCCATCTTCGGGGCTCCATGATCATCTTCATCACCCGGCATGACACCATGATCTCCATCATCGTGCCTCCATGAAGTTACTCGCCAACTATTACTTATACTATTATAGCTAACGGTTTAGCAATAAAGTAAAGTAATTAGATGGCATTAAATCATTGACACGCAGGTCATACAATAATTAAGACAACTCCTATGGCTCCTGCCGGTTGTCATACTCATCGACATGCAAGTCGTGATTCCTATTACAAGAACATGATCTCATACATCACAATATATCATTCATCATTCATCACAACTTCTGGCCATATCACATCACATGACATTTGCTGCAAAAACAAGTTAGACGTCCTCTAATTGTTGTTGCATATTTTACGTGGCTGCAATTGGGTTCTAGCAAGAACGTTTTCTTACCTACGAATAACCACAACATGATTTTGTCAACTTCTATTTACCCTTCATAAGGACCCTTTTCATCGAATCCGCTCCAACTAAAGTAGGAGAGACAGACACCCGCTAGCCACCTTATGCAACTAGTGCATGTCAGTCGGTGGAACCTGTCTCACGTAAGCATACGTGTAAGGTCGGTCCGGGCCGCTTCATCCCAAAATACCGCTGAAGCAAGAAAAGACTAGTAGTGGCAAGCAAGTTGACAAGATCTACGCCCACAACAGATTTGTGTTCTACTCGTGCAATAGAGAACTACGCATAGACCTAGCTCATGATGCCACTGTTGGGGAACGTTGCATAAAATAAAAAAAATCCTACGTTCACCAAGATCCATCTATGAGTTCATCTAGCAACGAGAGAGAGAGATGCATCTACATACCCTTGTAGATCGCGTGCGGAAGCGTTCAAGAGAACGGGGTTGAGGTAATCGTTCTCGTTGTGATCCTATCACCGGAGATCCTAGCGCCGAACGGACGGCACCTCCGCGTTCAGCACACGTACGGTCAGCGTGACGTCTCCTCCGTATTTATCCAGCAAGGGGGAAGGAGAGGTTGATGAAGATCCAGCAGCACGACGGCGTGGTGGTGGATGCAGCAGGGCTCCGGCAGGGCTTCGCCAAGCAACTACGGGAGGAGGAAGAGGTGTAGCAGGGGGAGGGAGGCGCCAAGACTCAGGGTGCCGCCGCCCTCCCTCCCCCCTCCTTTATATAGGCCCCCTGGGGGGGCGCCGTCCCTGGAGATGGGAATCTCCTAAGGGGGCGGCGGCCAGGGGGGTGGAGTGCCCCCCAAGGCAAGTGGTGCGCCCCCCCACCCTAGGGTTTCCAACCCTAGGCGCAGGGGGGCAAGGGAGGGGCGCACCATCCCACTAGGGGCTGGTTCCCCTCCCACTTCAGCCCACGGGGCCCTTCCGGGATAGGTGGCCCCACCCGGTGGACCCCTGGGACCCTTCCGGTGGTCCCGGTACAATACCGGTGGACCCCGAAACTTTCCCGATGGCCGAAACAGCACTTCCTATATATAATTCTTTACCTCCGGACCATTCCGGAACTCCTCGTGACATCCGGGATCTCATCCGGGACTCCGAACAACTTTCAGTATGCTGCATACTCATATTCATACAACCCTAGCGTCACCGAACCTTAAGTGTGTAGACCCTACGGGTTCGGGAGACATGCAGACATGACCGAGACGGCTCTCCGGTCAATAACCAACAGCGGGATCTGGATACCCATGTTGGCTCCCACATACTCCTCGATGATCTCATTGGATGAACCACGATGTCGAGGATTCAAGCAACCCTGTATACTATTCCCTTTGTCAGACGGTATGTTACTTGCCCGAGATTCGATCATCGGTATCCCAATACCTCGTTCAATCTCGTTGCCGGCAAGTCACTTTACTCGTACCGTAATGCATGATCCCATGACCAGACACTTGGTCACTTTGAGCTCTTTACGATGATGCATTACCGAGTGGGCCCAGTGATACCTCTCCATTATACGGAGTGACAAATCCCAGTCTCGATCCGTGTCAACCCAACAGACACTTTCGGAGATACCTGTAGTGCACCTTTATAGTCACCCAGTTACGTTGTGACGTTTGGTACACCCAAAGCACTCCTACGGTATCCGGGAGTTACACGATCTCATGGTCTAAGGAAGAGATACTTGACATAAGAAAAGCTCTAGCAAAACGAACTACACAATCTTGAGCTATGCTTAGGATTGGGTCTTGTCCATCACATCATTCTCCTAATGATGTGATCCCGTTATCAACGACATCCAATGTCCATAGTCAGGAAACCATGACTATCTGTTGATCAACGAGCTAGTCAACTAGAGACTCACTAAGGACATGTTTTGGTCTAAGTATTCACACGTGTATTACAATTTCCGGATAATAAAATTATAGCATGAATAAAAGACAACTATCATGAACAAAGAAATATAATAATAATCCTTTTATTATTGCCTCTAGGGCATATTTCCAACAGTGATATCATGCGTTTATACCCAAAGTTCTGCACTCTGGCGGTTCCACAAGCTCATGCTGGTGACACGATACTCTTTTGGCTCGACCGTTGGCAGTTGGGAAATCATGATGTTTTGTTGCACAACTGTTTTCTGAGGCTTCATTCTTTTGTTGTGGATGATGCAATCACAGTTAAGGATTTTATTGAGCAGGCTGATATCTTGGATCATTTCCATCTACCACTATCTCAGGAGGCTTTCTCTGAATTCACATAATTACAGTCCCTCCTACCTTTCATCAGTTTGAATGGTGAGAGCAAGGACATTTGGACGTGGCCTTCTAAGTCTGGCGCCTATATGGCAGAGATATATTATGACTCTTGCTTCTCACACCTGGTGGTGGACCCCTTACTCAAGTGGATTTGGAAGTGTGCATGCACGCTAAAGATGAAAGTTTTTGGTTGGCTCCTGTTAATGGATCGTTTGAACACCAGGGATATGATGCAACGTAGGCAATGGATCATCCAGGATGCTACTTGTGTTCTTTGCAATCTTGCACAACATGAGGATCGGGCTCACCTTTTCTTTGCTTGCAATTTTAGCCAAAGGGTTTGGAACTATCTTGGGATTTCTTGGACTGTTCAACCAAACCAAACCACATATGATATGGCACAAGCAGCTAGGAAGGATTTTGGTCACCCTTTCTTCTCCAAGGTTGTTTTCACTGCTACTTGGAATATTTGGATACAAACGAATGGGAAGATCTTCAGAAATGAACAACCTTCATTTAGAGCTTGGAGAAGAAACTTTATTCATGACATCTCTCTTCTGTCTCACAGGATTAGATGTAAATTTAAAGATAGTTTTCTAGCTTGGATAGCTAACCTTACTTAGTCTTTCTTTTGTAAGTATCTCTTAGCTTCTTTGTACATTTGTAAAGTTGTAACTTATCTTCTTTTAATTAATAAAGGACTGTGAGGCTGTTGCCTTGCAGTACATAGTCAAAAAAACAAGTAACTCTTCATCACCTAGCAAATCATCTTCATCACTATTGAAATCAATATACTCAGGGTGTGATACCTTAGGGCCTTTATCCATGAAGCATCTTCCAATTCCTTCATTTGGTGAGTCAAATATGTCATTGGAGTTGGTTGACACAAGTGCAATACCGGTAGCACCTTCATCTTGAGTATATTCGGAGTCGGAGTGATAACTTCTCTCGAAGTAGTGGTCGGAGTCAGAACCGGATACCCATTCACCAACATGAGCTTGATGTCTTCATTTTGTGTAGCTCTTTGATGACTTGTCCTTCCTTTCTGAATCCTTGCTTCTGCAAGAGGTTCTTCGTTCGTAACAATCATCTCTACTCCTTCTCTCTCTTGGAGGTGATTCTTCTCTTCTACTTCTTCTTTTAGGTGAGTCTTCTCTTCTTTTGTAGGGAGCCGTGCACTCATTGGAGTAGTGTGTGGTTCTTCCACAATTGTAGCAATTTCTCTCGCACTAGAAGATCTTTTGTCATGGTAGGATCTTGACTTGGAGCTTCTCTCTTTGTTTCTACTCTTGTAGAATTTGTTGAAGTTCTTCACCATTAAGCTCAATTCCTCATTGAAGACTTGTTTTTCACTTGATGTGGCAGGAGCATCACATGAGGCTTTATAAGCACCACTAGACTGGTCATGAAGCTCTTCTTTATCCTTGAGTGACATCTCATGAGCAACAATTCTTCCAATGACTTCTGTTGGCTTGAGATCTTTGTAATTGGGCATCATTGGGATCAGTGTGCACACGGTATCATATTTTACATCCAAGGCTCTTAGGATCTTCTTGATGATGAATCTGTCAGTCATCTCTTCACTTCCTAAGCTGGCAATCTCATTTGTGATGAGAGCAAGCCTAGAGTACATTTCAGCGACACCTTCACCATCCTTCATTTTTAACTTGTCAAGTTGACTTTGAAGCACATCCAACTTGGACTCCTTGACAGACTCAGTACCTTTGTGCATATCAATCAAAGTATCCCAAATTTCCTTTGCATTCTCATGACGGCTGATTTTGTTGAATTCTTTGGGGCACAATCCATTGAAGAGGATATCGCAAGCTTGTATTGCAGCATCTTCAACTCTTCCGCAGTTGCTTCACGATTTGGTTCTCTCCTATCGAAGAATTCACCTTGCAAGCCAATACACACAATAGCCCAAACGGCGGGGTTGTGTCCAAGAATATGCATTTTCATCTTATGCTTCCAACTAGCAAAATTAGTACCATCAAAGTAAGGACCTCTACGGTGGTAATTTCCCTCGCTAGACGCCATACTCTTCTAGGTTGTGAAACCAAGGCTATGATCACCAAAGCTATGGAAATCAAGGCAAATAGAGACCGAAGTTCTCATAACACTTGTAGGATCAAAAGTATGTATAGAGGGGGTGATTAGACTACTTGACCACATAAAAATCTAGCATTTTCCCATTTTTAAGTCTTGGCAGATTTTAGCAACTTAGCACTAGTCAAGCAATCAACCTACACATGCAATTCTAAGAGTATAGCAGCGGAAAGTAAATCATCGCATATGAAGGTAAAGGGGAGGAGTTTGGAGGGAGCAAACGCAATGTGCACATGGAGATTTTTGGCGTGGTTCTGATAGGTGGTGGTATCGTACATCCACGAAGGGTCCACAAAGAAGCAACCTTGTCTATCCAACCATGGCCATCACCCACGACGGACTTGCCTCACTTGGGTAGATCTTCATGAAGTAGGCGATCTCCTTGCCCTTACAAACTCCTTGGTTCAACTCCACAATCTTGACGGAGGCTCCCAAGTGACACCTAACCAATCTAGGAGACACCACTCTCCAAAAGGTAATAGATGGTGTGATGATGATGAACTCCTTGCTCTTGTGCTTCGAATGGTAGTCTCCCCAACATTCAACTCTCTCTCATAGATTTGGCTATGGTGGAAAGATGATTTGAGTGGAAAGCAACTTGGGGAAGGCTAGAGATCAAGATGCTTGTGGTTGGATTGGAATGTCTTGGTCTCAACACATGAGTAGGTGGTTCTCTCTCAGAAAATGAGTAGTGGAAATGTAGGCACGTTCTGATGGCTCTATCTCAAATGGAGAAGGGGTGGAGGGGTATATATAGCCTCCACACAAAATCTAACCGTTACACGTAATTTACCAAACTTGGTGGGACTGAATAGTGAAACTTGGTGAGACTGACCTAGTTCAAAATGTGAATGTTAGGCTTTTCAGTGGGACCGACAACATCAACTCGGTCAGACTAATGCGCTAGGGTTAGGCCAAAACCTCATCTCGGTGAGACCAATCACATGAACTCGGTGAGACCGATTTCAGTAATAAGCAAATGGAGACTTGGTCAGGCAAACTCGGTGGGACCAATCGCTCATCTCGGTTAGACTGAAACATTACGAAAAGAAAACAGAGAGTTTGCACTGCGAACTCGGCGGGACCGATCGCTCATATCGGTTAGACCGAAACGTTACGAAGGGAAACAGAGAGTTTGCAAACCCATCTTGGTAAGATCGAGATCCCTATCGGTAAGACCGAACTGATTATGGTTTGTGGATATGGCTATGTCAAGTGAACTCGGTAGCGCCAAATAGATCAAATCGGTGAGGCCGAGTTTGACTTTAGGTTTAGAACATATGTGGAAATGAGAAAGTGGTTGAGGGTTTTTGGAGCATATCACTAAGCATTTTGAGCAAGCAAGCCATTTAAGCAACACCTCATCCCCTTTTAATAGTATTGGCTTTCCTATGGACTCAATGTGATCTTGGATGACTAAAATGAAAATGTAGAGTCTTGAGCTTTTGTCAATATGTGTCCTTAGCATTTTGAGGGGTCCACATCTCTAGTCCATGCCATACCAACCATTGAACTTTCTGAAACATTGATCTTGAAAGAATATTAGTTCAATGAGCTATATGTTGTTATGAATTACCAAAACCACCCGGGGATTAGTTGCACTTTCAGATAGCTTGGCATTGCGAGCTCGAGCAGTGCGCTGAGTGCCGGCAGAACGATAAAGGATGTTGGCTAGGGAAGGAGTTACACGATTTAAAAATTGATACAAGATCCAAAGGTCTAGAGAATTTGTACGGCAAAACTACCTCATAGGCGACTCCGAAGTAAGAACAATTCCTCGTGTGCA
The DNA here is from genome assembly GCF_018294505.1 of Triticum aestivum. Classification (NCBI taxonomy): domain Eukaryota; kingdom Viridiplantae; phylum Streptophyta; class Magnoliopsida; order Poales; family Poaceae; genus Triticum; species Triticum aestivum. Next base: position 658,045,984 of record NC_057801.1, read on the forward strand.
TTGGCTCAACTGTGGTTTAGCACATCATCGCTACTGAATCGTTGATGTCATCAGAGCCACTCCAGGTAGTAAACCAAGACAATTCAATGCTCAACTTACGTATTATATACTATTTATTATAAGAAATCAGTTTTTATCAACTACAAAATACAAAAGAGTTGCCAACCAATTGGTTGGCACATGGGAGAATGAAGGACACATTTATCTATGAAAGAACGAAGAAATGAGCAATCACAGCAATCCAATGTCGTCCATAGGCATCCCACACAAACTCCTATTACATAAAATCATACTTTTAAAAATCCACATGCACATATATGTTATAAGCTTATGCTCTAGAATTCTCCACTATATCTTTATAGATACTTAAATGGACACTTGCGCATTTAAAAAAACACATACACTAGCATGTACTAATACATGAGATAATACGACTTTGGTTTTATTATTTTACTTACATGTAATAAAGACTAAATTGGATGATATATTTTAGCAATCTCTGGAGTAAAATGAAAAATAATAGAGTAAAATAGCTTTTCTTGTAAAATATCGTGGACACTATATTGCAACAATAAAGGTAAAATATGTCACATGAAACAATTGTACATTAAAATTTAGTAGTATAGCATGCTTGATCGTGCTAATTGTAATAGATAAATACAATATTTATGTTTGTATATTAACAAATTTGTTACAAAGAAGTGAAAGAAATTGGTATAAATATGTATAATTTGTTATTTTGACTCACCTCGGTGACTCAAGTCTGCTGCTGGAAGGTACTAGTGAGGGAAACCTTATGTTACAAATCATCTCTATATCTTCTTAACTAGCAACTAACTGAGATATTATTGATCAATGCAGTGTTCTTTTGTTACTTGATTTAGTGACCATAGTAGTAATGTCAGGTATAAATGATAAAATGAGTGTTAGAACTCTTACATGGGATATTATATGTAACTAATAACTTGGATGAGACAATGAAGATCAAAATATTATTAATAAAAGTGAGATTTCTACCTACCCTAGTATTGCTTGTTATTTTTGAAACACATAACATGGTAAATTAATAATGTATCCTAATAATGCAAAAAACATTTAAATCACATAAATATATTTAAGCGCATACAATATGAAAGGTGATAAGAGCCTCATATCTTTATGTAGTAAAACAATTATGATTTGTAGTTTCTAGGACACAAGGGATATTCCAATTGGCGTCTTACTGTTGAGAAATACAATAACAAATGAAGGCAATATTAGATTCTTAATATGCATGACAAGAATGAGTACACAAAACTTCAGTTGTATGACACAAATAAAAATTCACAGAGAAATGGAATGATAACTAAGTAGTTGAAATCCTGTCATGTTAAGGTAGAGAGCAAAACAAACGAAAATGAATATTGTCCTACACTATTTACGAAAGGAACGATGGGTGTTTCTCCATTTCTTTTTAGTGGTGCATTCTTCTTCATTTTAGTATTACGAGCTTCTTCCACGAACCACAAAATTTTAAGCTAGAGAACGAAAATGTCAAGTATTTATCTTGAAAACAAAAAAAACTTCCATCGAAAGTGTCAAGAAAATCTTTTTTTAACCAAATCCGAAAGGAACCCCTCTAAAATGCAGGAAAAAAAAAGAAAAACAAGCAAATCTAATTTATTATGGGAATGCAACATTTAGTCATAGCGCACATGCAATAATTGGTATGTCAACTGTAATTTAAAAATGTGATCATGCATGATAAATTTTAGTTCACGGGAAGTACAAAACTACCGACACAAAGTCCATTTACCGACATTTTGATCTCCATGTCCACATGATTGTGAGGGGAGGTAAAAACTTGAGAAAGGTGAGTAATGAGTTAAGAGGTAGGCCGACATCAAGAAGGAGGTGAAAAACTAGTAATCGAGGCATATAGGGGCAACAAATACAAGTGAGAAACGAACAACAAATAGTGAGATGAAGCCGAGGCACATGGCGAGTGCGTGAATAGAAGCGTGAGTTATATGTCAATATGAAAAAAGAGATGGAAGCGGGTTAGCATAAAAATAGATGGTAGCAGTCAATCACGGTGCCAAGAGTCGAGTTTTGTGTGGTCAATTCAAATCCATGAAGTCAAATATATGTCTTTGCGTGAATTTTGTAAGTTTTTTGCATGATTTTGAACTCATATATGAGATATTTTTTTGCCAAGAAAAATGAGTAGTCAAGTGACTATACAACCAGCACATTGCTTCGCCATGGGTAACAGTAGAGAAGGGGCTTGGTAGACGAGTCTCAAGGTAGATGATTTAGAGCGATCATCGGAGAAAAATGCCACGCCACACACTCCAAACTAGTAAGATAAACTCTAGCAGAGTTGTAATAGCAGCTCGAATGCCATAATAAGTACTTGTATGGTGATTTTGGCTTAAAGAGCCGGTCAAGCGGGCACTCCAAATCCAATCCACCTGACTCCATGTTCGGAGGTTTCGATGATTTTGGAGCCCTTCATTCCAAAAATGGCTTGGCACGAGAGACATTTCCCCTCCACTCCTCTTTCCGCTCACAAACCCCATCGGTGATGCCATTGAATCTGCCCTAACCCTTGCGCACCATTCCGGCGTCTGGCGTGGGGCACCAAAAAATATGGAGGTCATAGACCTCTTCCTCTCTGGAGTTGGATGGCGGCAAGGAAGATGATGGTGGAGAGTAGAAGAGTACAAGAAGTCCCACTTTGCCATCAAGTATGGGGTGGTCCAATGGGAGGAAGAAATCGAAGGAGGTGGGGCCGATGAAAGACAAAATCGATGAGTGATGAAGTCAAGGAAGGAGTTGCGGAGAAGAGGAAATAGTACATGTTGGAGTTGGAGGAGAGGAGGTTATAAGAGAAGAACGCGGGGTGGAAGGCTATGCATGGAAGTAAAAGAACCAAGGAAGCGATGGAGACCCTTATGCTTAAATTTGAGAGAGAAAGTGGTTAATGCAAGAGAATATAGCCAAGATGAACCAATTGATATTGTTAGATCCAAATGCCATGGATATAATATTAAGGTCATTGTGGGAGATGAAGCGGAGATCGTGTGTTCTAGGATGTAATGAAGCCGCCAATACATCAAAGTAGGCCACGGTGCACACAAGCGGGTCAGGGACTCGTGATTTGTACATGTCGGTTGAATGTGTGCATGATGCTTCATCTTTTGTTGATGCAATTTTCTTATTTTCATTAAGAAATCAGAGCATGACAGATTTTCAAATGAAATGTTGTCCATCAAAGTGTGTGATGTCCAAGGATGAAATAAGGAAAGCACAATTTTTTTTAATACAGTACAATCGAAGTCACACACATACCCGAACATACAGTCACCGCTATGAATACACATGCATACCCTATCCATATGAGTACCTCTTAGAAAGAATTCAGATATGACGACCCTGTGTTTGCACATTATCTCCACAGCCTTCAAAAATTATGGAAGGTGCTCCAAAACGATTTTGGAGGCTACGGACTTACGGACTCGCTAGGGTTGCTCTAAGAATAGGTCTCGGCCAACAGTGTTCCACCACGTCATGAGCAGTGACTGGGTGACGCCATCTGCAGGAGCAAACCGAGTTAAATCCCGTGTCCACCATGATTAAAGGTGCACTAATGGTACTGAAAGAAGGAAGATGTGAAGGGCAAACTCGCGACTTTCCTGACCAAGTCCTCCCCACCACTAAACTAACCAGCCCGGCCACGTCCCCGCCTTCTCTCTCCTGGTTCCGGCGCCCCCACTCCCACCACACCACGCCAGCCATGAGAAATTTCGCCGCCCCAGCAAGCAGCTCAGCGTCGTCGCCCGGTGTCAACCATGACATGATCCACCTCCCGCGCGTGCGTCCCCATATATACATGCGAGAGCGCACGCGCTCACACCTCCCCTCACCAACCCACAAATCCCGAGTCCCAACTCAACTAGTTTGGCGATCAGCTCCCAGTCGATCAAGCAGCTGTCTAGGGATCTCACCGGCGGCTTTAGTCGTTATTAGGGCCTTCTTCGTAAACTTACCCGCCGACAAGGCCGAGACTGGCCGTGGCCGGCCGGCTACATATATACGCCGGAGACTGTCATGGCTGACGGGCTGCCTCCGGGGTACCGTTTCTACCCGACGGAGGAGGAGCTTATATGCTTCTACCTGCGCAACAAGCTCGACGGCAGCCGCGGCGACATCGAGCGCGTCATCCCCGTCGTCGACGTCTACTCCGTCGACCCCTTGCAGCTCTCAGGTAGAACCATCGATCATATACGGATTCCTACGTACGTACAGTGCGTTGCGTCATCCTGCCTCTCACCTGCGCACATACGCAGAGATCCACGAGAGGCTGTGCGGCGGCGAGGGGGAGCCGTGGTTCTACTTCTGCGCGCGGCAGGAGCGGGAGGCGCGGGGCGGGCGGCCCAGCCGCACCACGCCGTCGGGGTACTGGAAGGCGGCGGGCACGCCCGGGGTCGTCTACTCCGCCGACCGCCGGCCCATCGGGCTGAGGAAGACCATGGTGTTCTACCGCGGCCGCGCGCCGTCCGGGACCAAGACCAAGTGGAAAATGAACGAGTACAGGGCATTCCAGCACGAGCACCACGACGACGGCGCCGGCGCACCCACGGCAACCGGGGGTCCCCACGCCGCTGCGCCACCGGTACCGAACCTCCCTCCGCAGGTAATACTCGATGCCACTCATATGTGATATGTCCATCTCCATATGAATCAGACAGACATGGCTGTCACTTTGGCGCCGGATAAGTGCCGATCGAAAAGCAGCTCGCAACTAGCAATTCATCTAGGCATAGGTTTCAGATTGTGTGTGTGATGTGCTTAGATAGTGCCATCAACTGGGATGCTCATCATGACAGCCCCACCTTGTTATTGCACCTTGTTAATACGCTATTCATGCATATATTTCAGAAACTTAATTATTTTACGAATCTGTAGTCTGATGTGAACTTGTATTGTTTTGTAGCTGAGAAGCGAGTTCAGCTTGTGTCGACTTTACACCAAATCGGGGACACTGCGGCAGTTCGATCGACGGCCGGTTGCAGCTGCTGCACGCGGTGACATTCCTGGGCCATCCACGGCAGCCACTGCGTCGCCCGGCGACGGTGACGGCTCCGGTGGATCCATGCAGCCGCTTGAGGAGGAGCTGATGGAGGGAGCTGACGGTGATCCATACGGAGACGATATTGCCACATTGGCTGCTCTTCTCTACTCGCCTACGGACTAGATTATGCATTCGTTTCGCAGATCGAATCTTGAGTAGTTTCGTCTCCATTGATAGATTATGCTCTATCTAAATCTGTAAAACATAAAATTCTGGACAAAAAATGGTCTATGAATTTGAGCACTAGCTAGTTTGTACTGTGAAACTGTAACAGGGAAAAGGGGGAGAAGGGAAGTGACTATTTCTTAGTCGATTTATTTGAAATAACCATTTACCAATGGACATGCATATCCATTTGATGAATACCTCTCCCTATGCACTTGCACGCAGTGGTTACATCCGATGGTTCTTAGCATCAACTTCGAAATACTCTACCTTTGATCTTAGTTGCCTCGGGAAACCAACATGTGACTCGATGGTTAGGAAGACAGTGATATCCCCATCCCACCAGCGTTCAACTCCTAAATTTGACATTGGTGCTTGCATTTTCTTGAATTTATTTCAGGCCTTCGGCGATGTGCGTTCAGCGGGAGGAGATGTTCCCATTGACTATGAATGCGTGTATGACTACTTCGTGAATATCAAGATAATATGTTAGCTCAATCTCTCGGAGATGCTCATAGGGGTGAGACGTGTGTACCTTCATAGGAATGAGTGTATGTGCGTATGTATGAACTATTAAAAGAAATTCCAGTTGCCTCAAGGAACAACAAAAGTGAAAAAAAATCTACATTTAATCTGAAAACAATTTCCAAGTTTAATTTTGATCTTTAAATTCTGAAATCAGAGAAGTTTGACTTTTGGCTTCCAAAACAGTTTAGATATGGCCCCTTATCTAGCTCTGGTTTCACATGTTCGGAAAACTAGTAAAATTAAGGGGGGAAAGTAAACACTATAATACAAAAGAGGTATTCGCATACACGTACCAGCCCGTGCATGCACATCATGGACTGCCCAAGTGCCTTGCTTTTCTGAAAGAGGAGGCTGGGGGGGGGGGGGGGGGGGGCAGTAATGCTACACTTACGGGATGAACATGCATGCAATGGCGGACGACAATTTCGAAGCAAATGAGTCAAGTCTTCCAACTGTATGAAGCCACGTCGCGTCCGTAAGTAAAGTGTGTAGCTATTTCCTGTAAGTGTAGCATTATTGGGGGCCAATAATGCTACACTTACGGGATGAACCCTAAGGATACAGCCTACTTGTTGCATGCATGCTTTTGTCACCGGTTGCATGCTCCACCCACCCTATTTGTCATGTTTTCTCATTTGACTTTCAATTTTGAATTTATTATATCTTTTGAATTGGAAGTATAATTTATGTTTTGTTTGCATATTTGTGTTCCTTGCAACGAGGATTGTAGAACAAGATCACTTTACCGAGTATAAAATCTTGATAAGAACGAATATTAAAGATAAATCAATAATATTAAGTTTCTACAAAGTTTTATCAAATTCCCTATAAACTAGCTCATATCAAGTTTGAAACTTGATGAATTTCTTTCTTGTTCTTATCAAATTGTAATACTTGAAACTTGGTAAAAATTTAAAACTTCTTAAACTGTATTCAAGAATGGTCTTGTTTCAAAGTCCTCGTCACAAGGAACACGAATATGCAAACAAAACATAAATTGTACTTTCAGTTCAAAATGATATAATAGGTTCGAAATTGGAACTCGAATGAATAAGAACGAGAAGTGAGCGTGGGTGGAGCATGCAATATGTGACAAAAGGATGCATGCATGGGACCCCAGTAATGAAAGGCTCAGTGTTTCACATCCTCTCTCTAAGATAGGAAAATATCTTAGATAAGTTTTTTTAGGGGAAGGCCTTCATGGCTGCTTTATTAACTTATAATAAACTTACATCGTTTTCTAAAGCATTCAGAATGAAAAAGGGGGGAGTATCCGACCACACCGTCGGTGGATTACCCCTCCCATAGCTAGCTAGCTCATGAGCAACCATGTTCGACTCTCTACTACAATGTTCGATAATGACCTTCCCAAAATCTGCAAGTAACTTACGGCAATCCTCAAGAATTGGCGCTGCCACCAAAGCATGCCCTTCATTGAGCCTCAATGCTTCCACGACGATCAAGCTATCAGATTGAATCACAATGCTATCACACCCAAAGTGTGTATGAACATGATACCCTGGTACATAGCCTCGGCCTCAGCTGCCACTGCATTCGCAACATGAGCCATCTGAGTTACTGATGCTGCTATAAATCCACCGGTATGGTCTCTCACCACCATTCCGCAAGATCCCGTGTCGGTGTCAAAACCGGCGGATCTCGGGTAGGGGGTCCCGAACTGTGCGTCTAGGCGGATGGTAATAGGAGACAAGGGACACGATGTTTTACCCAGGTTCGGGCCCTCTTGATGGAGGTAAAACCCTACGTCCTGCTTGATTAATATTGATGATGTGTGTTACAAGAGTAGATCTACCACGAGATCAAGGAGGCTAAACCCTAGAAGCTAGCCTATGGTATGATTGTTGTTCGTCCTACGGACTAAAGCCATCCGGTTTATATAGACACCGGAGAGGACTATGGTTACACAGAGTCGGTTACAATGGTAGGATATCTACATATCCGTATCGCCAAGCTTGCCTTCCACGCCAAGGAAAGTCCCATCCGGACACGGGACGAAGTCTTCAATCTTGTATCTTCATAGTCTTGGAGTCCGGCCGATGATGATAGTTCGGCTATCCGGACACCCCCTAGTCCAGGACTCCCTTAGTAGCCCCTGAACCAGGCTTCAATGACGACGAGTCCGGCGCGCATATTGTCTTCGGCATTGCAAGGCGGGTTCCTCCTCCGAATAATTTATAGAAGATTATGAACACCAGGATAGTGTCCGGCTCTGCAAAATAAATTCCACATACCACCGTAGAGAGAATAACATTTACACAAGTTCAATCTGCTGACGTATTTCGTGGCGTGACGTCACACCACTACCAAGCGTTTACTCGAATTGTTTTTATTGTACCACCTCAGCGCGTTTAGCGAAGCGGTTTCCTTGGCACGCCTTGTCGAAGCAGAGATCGTGTTCCCCTTATTTCGGGATTCCCATCAATACGAACGTGGGTAACCAAACGCGCCATTGATTGCGGCGCTTGGGGGATAAGCGAGTTTTATCAGGCCGGTGGGGACGCATGTTTCCATCCGCCCATATAAGGGGATAAAGATCCAACCCTTTTACCTGCGCCTTCTTCCTCCTTGGCTTATCCATCTCTGCGAACTCGAGCTCCAGCGCCCAAGTCCGCACATCTCACCTCAACCTTCTCCAACTATGTCCGGAGCGGGAGGCAAGTGGATGGCCTCCTCCGTCACGGAGGGGCACATCCAGAAGCTGCGCAGCGCCGGATATTTATCCAGCAACATCGCGCATCGGCTCCCCGACGAGGGAGAGCTTATCCCCACCCCTAGGCCCCATGAGAGGGTAGTATTTCTTACCCATTTCCTCCGCGGACTGGGCTTCCCACTCCATCCCTTTGTCCGGGGGCTCATGTTCTATTACAGCCTGGATTTCCATGATCTGGCCCCGAATTTCATTCTCAACATCTCGGCGTTTATCGTTGTGTGTGAGGCCTTCCTCTGCATCCAGCCCCACTTCGGCTTGTGGCTCAAGACCTTCACTGTCAAGCCGAAGGTTGTGAAGGGCAGCCAAGCGGAGTGCGGAGGCACCATGGTGGGCAGAATGTCCAACGTTACTTGGCTTGAGGGCACTTCCGTGGAAACCATTAAGGGGTGGTAATCGGGGTGGTTCTACATCACCGAGCCGCGTGACCCCGAATGGGCAGCGGCCCCCGAATTCAGATCTGGCATCCCCACACGGCTCACCTCCTGGAAAGAGAGCGGCCGGACATGGGGTGATTCGGAGGAGCTAACCGGACTCCAAGCCTGCGTCCAAAAGCTAGTGGACAAGAAGCTCAAGCTTGTCAACATAGTCCAGGTCATGCTCATCCGCCGGATCCTCCCGTGCCAACGACGGGGCTTCAACATGTGGGTGTTTGATCCGGGGCAGCACCAGACTTTGAGCGGGCTCTTCGACACTACGTACGAAGATGTCTGGAAGGTGCTATTCAAGGGCGCCGAGGCTCCCGCATCCGCTACCGAAGATCGCGGATTCAGGTCGCAGCGTCCGGCTGACGAGGTAAGCGATTTTGTCCTTTACGGGACGCTTGTTTTCCATAGTTTGACTCTATGCGGGATCTAAACTCCCTTTCCTTTGACAGTACTGGCTGACGAAGGCCGAACAGACTATCTGTCTGGCCCCATTGCCAGAGGACCCAGCGGACGCCCGCTTAACGGGGCTGCTGGCTCCGGCACCCCACGTAGTGTCGGAGAAGAAGGCCAAGAAGAAGGCCACGGGCACTCGGAAGAGTTCCCGTTTTCATGTGCTATCGGATGATGACTCCGAGGCAGACTCCTCTCACAAAGGTGAGAAGGAGAAGAAGAAAGCCTCTCCCCCAGCGGGGGGAGGGAGGAAAAGGAAGGCCTCCCCAACGAGGGAGGCCGAAGGGTCCAAGAAGGGAAAAACTCTTTCCCCGGACTGCTCTGCCAACGCCAGTGACGACGACGAGGACTGGCCTCCAAGGGCCAAGCCCCTGGCGAGATCGTAAGCATCCGGACTCCCAAATAACTTCATGGTTTTTCTTTTTTGCCACGCAATGTCTTTCTAATGCCGCATACAACCCTGCAGTCCGCCCAAGGATGATCTTCCCGCTTCGTCGAGCGGGTCCTTAGGTGCGTCGGATATGGATTCTCTTCCGACCGCCTCCACCCCCCGTGATGCGGACGATGCCGAGGTGGGATCCCGGGAAGGGACCCACCAGGAGGAGGAGGCCCCGGAGGTGTCGCAGGACAACCTCCCGGACTTTGCACCGGACTCGGCCCCGGAACCCATAGTGGCTCCGGAGTCCGGCGGGCGGCCCCTTCGTAAGAAGAGCAAGACCGTGATGCCGGCAGCCTCCGTCCAACCGGAGGCGCCAGATAGCTTGCTGGAGGCGCTCAATGGCGCCTCCATCGAAGAGGAACACCGCACTGTTATGAGTGCGGTGATTCAGAAGGTTCAGCTTGCCAAGAGCGGGCTGACCGAAGCCTGCAGCAGCCTTCTAACAGGCTTTGAGGTAAGAATTTTGATATATGTAAAATAGTACCGCATAGACAGTAGCCCCTGATGCTCGGTTCGGTGTTCGGAAAGAAAAGCCGGACTGAGGATCTAAAAAGATATACGCAGGAGTCATAAAAAATATGTCAATATGGGATTGCAGGCTGCGCTGCTGACCTCTGCCGCACTGACTGCGGAGGTCAATACTTTGAAGCAAAGCCTCGGGCGGTCCAAGAACGAGCTCGGTCGTGCCAAGAAGCAGCTCGAGGACAAGGAAGGTGAGTAACACCTTAGTAAAATTGTACCTTACAGAAAAGGATTTTGGTTGCAAGAAGAATGACAAGGATAACGTGGGTATTGCAGGGGCCACTAACAAGGCGGCTACCCTGAAGGAGGCGGTGGCCGCGGCTGAACGTAATGCGGCCGCGGAGTGCACCGAGCGAGAGAATCAGGAGGCGCGGGTGGCAGAGGTACAGCAAGAGCTTCAGGATCTCGTGAAAAAACATGAGAGCCTGGAGCGTGACTCGAAGACTCGAGAGTCTGAGCTTGCAACGGCTCTTGAGAGTGCCAAAGCCGCTAAGACCGAAGCCTACAAGGCCCTCCAAGAAATCGAGGCATTGAAGAAAATAGCAGCGGGTAAGGCATTTTTCATGCAAAGTAAGCATGTGAGTGCTAATTACCTGTTGCTTACCCGAATTCGGAGCTCTCCAGGAGCGTTCACAGATCTTCCTCGCAGCGTGTCCGATGCTGTCGCGTTCTACCGGGCCGAGGAGGGGAGCTCGACGGAGAAGGTCTTCTGGCCTTAGTATGCTGAGGCCGGACATTCGGTGCCCCTTAGCGACCAGCTGAAGCAGCTGGTCGAGCTCCACAAGGCGGCCGAACAGGCCATGAAGGGCCTCATTGTTCGGCTGTGGCCGAAGGAAGCCATGCCTGGGAGCTACTTTGGCCTGGTGCGGCGGCTGGTGGATGCGTGTCCATGGGTTGAAGTCATCAAGCACTCCGCCTGTATTGAAGGTGCCCGTCGGGCCCTTGCCCGCGCAAAGGTGCACTGGGGCAAGATGGATGCTCAGAAGCTTGTGACGGACGCGCCACCGCAGGGCAAGGAGTACTCCCGAGATGTATTATAAGACTGTGTTGAAGGGTGCCCGCACTATTGCGGGTGAGTGCTCCAAAGATGTAATATTTGAGTAGACTCGCATTTTGTTATCCTGTGCGCTAAAAACTTAGTTCATATGCGCTAAGAAACGCTTGTTAATTTCAAATATTACCTTCTGTGCGGCTATTTACCAAATCTGAGAGATGGCAAGTCGTCGGCTTCAGCCCCCATGCCACGAGTGCTGGGGTGTTCGGGATAAACTTGAGCACTCTTGTTCCCATTTTTGGGTCCATCTAGGGAGGCGCTCAACACAGCGAACAAGGCAACCGGACTTATAATGCTTGAACACTCTCACTTAGCCATAGAATTCTATAATTTTAAATTTCGGCGAAGCCCCTAGTCTTCGGAAGGCTGAATTTGGGGCGCTATCCACGCCTGGGCCGGACAAAGCTGGCTCCTTGCTCTAAGCGGCATAAGTCTTTAAGGACTCGCAAAAAACCTCTCGAACAGCGACCAGCTCTCGTCTCATCATGACGGTCAGTTTTAGCTTTCTCCACTGAGGCGCTCGCCCAGCTCAACTGGGGCGCAATCGCAGTGGTTCTCCCAGCTCTACCTTAGCCGATACAATGGAACGTAAGGTACCAAAACATGGGAGCCGGGCAAACCCAACTATTGACCCAAGACATGATTCGGAGCCGATGCATATAATGTTATAAGTTCGGGGTGCCACACTTGTGAAAGTGTTCAGACTTATCACACCATGATGCGGGAAACATAAGCCCCTGGTGTATTTAGCCGTACCAAAATGTACGGATGCAACATGTCATAAATGAACATATGTATAAGAAAGAAATCCAATTGGAAGCAAAAAGGTGCTGCATTACTTATTCAAGAAAAACTGCTGTAAGTGCAGAACGATACAAATGGTGCGATAGGCAAGGGATGGGACTGTTAAACATGTCCCCCTCCAGGGGTAGGCTACGGAATGGTGCATAAAACAGATTTAATGTTCGTAATGGAGACCACCTGGATATTCGTTGTAGCCTTTCTCCTTCCCTGGCTATTGCATCGTGAGTTCAGCAAGTCTGCTGCCGGACAGGGCCTCTGACGATCGGAGTCCTGTGGGTAAAAGTAAAAATAAAAAGGAAAAAGAAGAAAAAAAAAGAACGACACACTTGAGAGCCCCTGGTGTGGTTGAGCCGCATTCTGGGCCTATCGTGGTCGAGCCCCTCTCCCCATGCCCATGGTATCTTCAGAGCGTAATGGTGTACGCGAAGGACCTATCTTAACGTTTTGCAGGGGCTGGGGTTGGGGCCGCACTGCTATGCATGCTCGGAACGTGCCAGGTGGTCTTGTTGTATGTTACTCCGGGCGCGTTTAGCCGTGTCCGGTCGCTTAACGGCCGGACTCGAGAATTGCCTTAAGAGGCTGCACTGTACTTCTGCCGCGAGAGCCGCTGTATGTTCCTCCATTCGGAGAGAGCGTTCAGTGTTTCCGTTGACCGTGATGACTCCTCGAGGGCCTGGCATCTTGATCTTGAGGTATGCTTAGTGTGGCACTCCGTTAAACTTTGCGAACGCGGTACGTCCGAGCAGAGCATGATAGCCGCTGCGGAACGGAACTATGTCGAAGATTAACTCCTCACTTCGGAAGTTATCCGGGGATCCGAAGACCACTTCCAGTGTAATTGAGCCTGTACAATTGGCTTCTACACCTGGTATGACGCCTTTAAAGGTCGTCTTGGTAGGTTTAATCCTTGAGGGGTCTATGCCCATTTTGCGCACTATATCCTGATAAAGCAGATTCAGGCTGCTACCGCCGTCCATCAGGACTCTGGTGAGGTGAAATCCATCGACGATTGGGTCTTAAACCAATGCGGTGAATCTGCCGTGGCGGATGCTGGTGGGGTGGTCCCTTCGGTCAAAAGTGATCGGGCAGGAGGACCATGGATTGAACTTCGGGGCAACTCGCTCCATCGCGTATACATCCCTGAGTGCATGCTTCCGCTCCCTTTTGGGTATGTGCGTTGCGTATATCATGTTCACCGTTCGCACCTGTGGGGGGAAACCCTTCTGTCCTCTATTGTTCGGCGGTCGGGTCTCTTCCTCGTCATTGCTATGCATCCCCTTGTCATTGTTTTCAGTAATTAACTTGCCTGCCTGCTTGAATACCCAACAGTCCCTGTTGGTGTGGTTGGCTGGCTTTTCGGGGGTGCCGTGTATCTGGCACGAGCGGTCGAGTATTCGGTCCAAATTGGATGGACCCGGAGTAGTTCTTTTGAAAGGCTTTTTCCGCTGACCGGGTTTAGAGCCTCTGAATCCGGCATTGACTGTCGTATCTTCACTATTATCGCCGTTAATGCGGCGTTTGTTTTTGTTGCGACGCGACCTGCCATTACGGTCCTTGATATTCGAACTGCCAGAATTTTTGCTGAGGTTGTTGCTGCGTGCTAGCCAGCTGTCCTCACCCGCGCAGAAGCGGGTCATGAGTGATGTGAGGGCAGCCATGGATTTCGGCTTTTCCTGTCCCAGGTGCCGGGCAAGCCACTCGTCATGGATGTTATGTTTGAAGGCCGCGAGGGCCTCCGCATCCGGACAGTCGACGATTTGGTTTTTCTTGGTTAAGAACCGTGTCCAGAATTGTCTGGTCGATTCGTCTGGCTGCTGAATTATATGGCTTAGGTCGTCAGCGTCTGGTGGTCGCACATATGTGCCTTGGAAGTTATCGAGGAATGCGGCTTCCAGGTCTTCCCAACTCCCAATTGACTCTGCTGGCAAGCTGTTAAGCCAATGCCGGGCTGGTCCTTTAAGCTTGAGGGGGAGATATTTGATGGCGTGAATATCATCACCGCGGGCCATGTGGATGTGAAGGACATAGTCTTCGATCCAAACCGCGGGGTCTGTTGTGCCATCGTAAGATTCAATATTCACGGGTTTAAACCCTTCGGGGATTTGATGATCCATTACTTCATCTGTGAAGCATAGTGGGTGTGCGGCGCCTCTGTACTGGGCGATATCACGACGGAGCTCAAAAGAGCTTTGTCTATTTTGTTCGGCCTGGCCGGACTTATTGTGTCCGGCGCGACGGTTGTCGTCACGTATCATGGGGCGCCCACGCGATCCATAGATCGATCTTGATTGTCTTGCCTTATCCTCCAATATATCTCGCAAGTCCGGAGCGTTCCCATGTGGCCTTGTGCTTTTCGAGCGATGCCGGGGTACGGTTCTAGTGAAGGGCCTAGGGGCCTCTCTGTCGCGACCACGGGGTGGTCGGTCAGCCGTATTGTCTGCTGGTGATGCAGGTTCATACGCCTCCTCCTCTAATCGGGGGAGCATCTTGCGTTTAGGATAGCTTTTGGAGGGGCGTTCGAGCTCATGCTCTTCGGCCGCGAGGACTTCAGTCCATCTGTCGGCTAGCAGATCTTGATCAGCTCTAAGTTGTTGCTGCTTTTTCTTGAGGTTGTTTGCCGTGGCCATAAGCCTGCGTTTAAAACGCTCTTGTTCGACGGGATCCTCAGGCACGACGAATTCGTCATCGTCGAGGCTTGCCTCGTCTCCGGAGGGAGGCATGTAATCCTCTACCTCTTCTTCTGCCGCTCTCTCATGAGGGATGGCGTCTCCGTCCTCCTGTGCTGAATCTTGCTGGAGTGGGTTGTCTTTGGCACTGTCTGGGGTGTTGTTATCTCCGGTGCCGGAATCTTCATTCTTGCTATGGCGGGATTTAGAGTGGCGCCGCTGACGCCGGCGCATGGGCTGTTTCTTGGAGGGGTCATCCTCCGCTGTTCCTTCGTCATTCCCGTCCTTTGGGATATCCACCATGTATATGTCATATGATGAGGTGGCTTTCTAGTGCCCGGTAGGCGCTGGTTCTTGGTTGTCTCCGGCATCGTCGTCCATACCATCGATGTCTTCGGAGTCGTAGTCTAGCATGTCGGTTAGATCGTCGATAGTGGCTACCAAGTGGGTGGTGGGTGGGTTTTGAATTTCTTCGTCGTCCGCATCCCAACCATCCTGACCGTAGTCCGGCTAGGGCTCTCCTGATAATGAGAGATACTTTAGCGAAGTCAAGATGTCGCCGAAAGGTGAGTGTTGAAAGATGTCCGCGGCGGTGAACTCCATGATCGGCGCCCAACCGGATTCGATTGGAGGGGGCGCGGGACGCTTGGAGTCCGGCGAGGAGTCCGGCACCTCGGAGTCACGGGCTTCATGAGGGACAAGATCAGTGTTCGGCTCTATCGCCGTAGAGGTTGCAGCCCCCGAGGCGGTGTCTAGCCATCCGTCCTCGATCTGCGCAGCTGGCTCTGAATTGAAGATCGGAGCGGGCTCGAGTGCAGCCTCCAAGGTACTGTCCGACTGCAGAGCTAGATCATGCCCGTCGTGACAATGCGGCGCGCTTGGCTGTGGCTCGAATCCATCGAAGATCAAGTCCCCGCGGATGTCAGCCGTGAAGTTCAAACTTCCAAATCTGACCTGACGGCCAGGGGCGTAGCTTTCGATCTGCTCCAGATGGCCAAGCGAATTGGCCGGCAGTGCAAAGCCGCCGAATACGAAGATCTATCCGGGGAGGAAGGTCTCACCCTGGACTGCGTCGTTGATGATGATCGAAGAAGCCATCGAGCCTATCGGTGACGACATAGAGGAACTCTCAATGAAAGCACCAATGTCGGTGTCAAAACCGGCGGATCTCGGGTAGGGGGTCCCGAACTGTGCGTCTAGGCGGATGGTAACAGGAGACAAGGGACACAATATTTTACCCAGGTTCGGGCCCTCTTGATGGAGGTAAAACCCTACGTCATGCTTGATTAATATTGATGATGTGTGTTACAAGAGTAGATCTACCACGAGATCAAGGAGGCTAAACCCTAGAAGCTAGCCTATGGTATGATTGTTGTTCGTCCTAGGGACTAAAGCCATCCGGTTTATATAGACACCGGAGAGGGCTAGGGTTACACAGAGTCGGTTACAATGGTAGAAGATCTACATATCCGTATCGCCAAGCTTGCCTTCCACGCCAAGGAAAGTCCCATCCAGACACGGGACGAAGTCTTCAATCTTGTATCTTCATAGTCTTAGAGTCCGGCCGATGATGATAGTTCGGCTATCCGGACACCCCCTAGTCCAGGACTCCCTCATCCCGTGTGATCATCTTCCATAAATGAAGCATCTACCTTCAGTACCTGCATCCCTTACAGTGGCTTCTTCCAAGCATTCTGACAAGGTAATGGATTCGGTTTCCCAGCCACTCGGACGAAGTTCAGAGACAAGGCCTGGATGGCCATAGCCGTGCGGACTGGGTTCTGAACTTGTTCACCTCTTGCCAGCTCCCTTTGCTGCCACCAAAGGTACGAGCTGGTAGAAGCTATTATTTCGGGTATATCAATTACCTCCATATACTTTTGCTCAAACCTGTCATCACATAAGAGAGACTCCAGTACTCTCGCACCTGATCTGTCGATTGGGATCACCTCATCTATCACAGTTTTCAGGCCCAGCTCAGACCAAATCGACCTAACCCGGGCGCACGTGAAGAGCGCATGTTTAACGTCCTCCGCCCCTTGCTGACAAACTGGACACTGCCCACTTGTAGGTATGTGTCTGTTGGCTAGTGTACACTTAAAGGGGATGGTGTTATGCAGGCACCGCCAGACGAAGATTTTTACTTTCCCTGGTAGCTTTAAATTCCAAAGTCTCTTCCAAACCGGATGATTAGGTGTGCTCGACTGTCCAGCCTCGTCGCCAATTTTCATACCAAACTGGTCTTCCCATCCTCTGTAATAGCCAGATCGAACGTTGTATACTCCATTTTTTGTGAAGTGCCATGCAACAGCGTCATCCAAGACATGATGGGATAAGGGAATCTGTAGTATGTGATCTGCATCTATTCCCCATAAGTTGTCCCTGATAATCTACTCGTCCCAAACACCTGATATAGGGTCTATCAGGTCGCTCACATGTGTTAATAGGCAATTGCCTCGTCGTGTCAAGACCTTTCTTGTTGGGCTGTTTGGTATCCAACTGTCTTCCCAGATATCAATCTTTGTGCCGTCCCCAACTCTCCAAATGCTATCTTAGATAAGTTAGTACCATGAAAAGGACATGTTAGAAATGGATCTGAAAGAAAAACCAAAAATAATGACCTAGCTTTCATATTTGGTTCTTTCTATTAATGATCCCAAAAATGTTGTTCCATTATCTAATTTTTGGATTTTCTAATATTCACTGTCAAACTTATGTATTTTACAAATTTATCATGATTTAAAAATACTTGAATATTTTAGTAGTTTTCTTCATTGTTCTTGATTTTTTTGTTATAATATCCCCTTTCTCAATTAGAGTCTCACCTGCATGAAAAATAGTGCCATGCATGACTTCTATCAATATTACTTAGGTGAGGGACAAAATATATAAAGGTTTAGAATGTTGAGTGCCTATTTAGATTGATTATTGTACATGGACCACAAGTACATTTTACCACATTTAAACATTCTTTTCTCAATAATACTACATCATTTCCTTTTTATGAGGTCTGCAGGTATCCCTTAGATTGACTTAATCAAGATAATAGAAATAATATAACCCAAAAATTATACCACTACAAAATAGACCATTTAAAGTTTCTCATGATATATCTTTTGTGATATATAAATTATACAACGTCGATCAAATTCTTAAACTAGGGATACGCGCAGACCTAATTAACCAGAGAAGGTAGTATGCTTCTAGAAACATGACATTATATGAGGAAAGCCACCATACCAACAATGCAAAGATTTACCGGCCAAATGATAAGTGACACACGTGTGGTACGAAGCACTCCGGCTCTGATCTTTTTTATAACTAAAACTGCCATCCGAAAAGATAAAACAAAAAAAACCTGAAACTTGCCATCTGAAAAGAATTTGTAATGCTTGACAACTAAATTAAGTTCCCATCCTCGCGTCACTAAACTTACCCTAAGAAACGTTCGGAGTTGCCATGTGTTCGCGTCACACGTGTGCCACTTATCAAGGTCGGCTCCGTATAATGTTCAACTAAGTCGGTGACTATTTTGATGTTTCGAATCATGTACGGCAAGACTTGAGATTGGAATGAGCGCATATATAATGTATCATATATTTATAGCTGTGAGTATTCAGAAGACAGACGCAGTCAAACATCCGAAAGTTTCACTTCTACATATACGACAAGTTTTTGAGAACTAGATGCGTATATTGATTTTTGTGATAAAGGAACTATATTAATACTCTCTTCTTTTATGCAAGTATTGATAATTATATATTGATGTTCCTCTTTTTTTTTGTAAGATTCTCTGTTTAGAAAAGAAATGTACAATTGCATGACTCGATATAGAGGGTAATATATCCGCCTCATTTATCTAAATTTCTATCGGATTTTGATAGAATGCTATCCAAAGTCTCAGGTCTTCGGGGTTTGAGTTCACCGAACAAAGACCTGGTTTCCGCCAAAATTAGTTTGGTCGGCAAGACCGCGACAGCATCTTGTTGCATGCATTGCATGAAACCAACGTGCACAAAAGAGAAGCCATCAATGGTAGGCACTCTCCTCATCCATTGACAAATCGAGCCACTGAATGTTCCAGGGAGAAGATAGAGAAGGTTGGTTGGACCGGAGTGGCTTCACCATCTGCCATCTCGTTCACATCAGTCTTGTCTGCTTCCCGTCACGTGTACAAAATGCTCAAGATCCACACAGTAAGTTCCATGCATCGGCCGCGGCCGGTCTCTCTAATTTGAAACGTGCCTAGATAAGTTGCGGCCAGACTCTGGTAGCGGCAGGTCAAGTCCATGTATATTGTTAGTAACAGTTCTACAACAAAAACTTCTAAGTCTTTCCGGAAGTCTTTTTAGTGGATGATCCTTGATCGTATTCGCTGCCGCGACTCCGGTATGCGTGCAAATTTGGAACCTTGAAGGTACCATCCAACCTTCTTGAGTTCAACTTCTTCTTTTTTTTTTAATCCACTTCATTTTTGAGCTTTAATTCATTTGGTGAACTATGTAGTGTCTAAGGTTTCCCTAATGGTTCCAAATTTGCATCGCTAGACCCCTGGATTCTTCAGGAAATTCGATGAGCGCATGAGGCACATGTCTGTAAAACACCCGCGCCTTTTATTGAAAAAAGGATTGTCCAAAAAGAAATATGCTCATTAGGAATAGATAAATACTTTGGGATATTTGGATCTTACAAAATTACCTTTTTAGGATTGTAGTGTTCTCAATACCATGGTATATTTTACGACTACTAATTAAATAAGTTTCAACGTTTTCTAAATAGAGAAATGATCACTTATTCATTCCAGACCTTGCTGAGGGATTTGGTTGGGTTGGCTTTTCTAACTAGATGATGCACCGTGCGTTGCCACGGGAACCGTGTTAAAACAATGCATAAATAGGTGCTTAAAATCAACTAAAACTAATGGAAAAAAAATATAAGAGTGATATTGTTTTACATTTAAAAACAAAAAACCTTAGAAACATGTGACAAAATGACGTAAAAAAAAGAGAAAAAAAGACGTGACTAACCTTATGAGGTGCCATGGCTTGAATTGATATATCAATGCAAAAATGTAAATGACTACATGCGTAACTTGTTAAAAAAGACATGCATAACTTGATGAGGTGACATGATTTGCATGTATAATTAATGCAAAAGGTAACTTACGAGCACATGGATGACTTGTCGATGCCATACAATTCTGATCAGCCGGTTGTCAATAATTAAGGTGATGTGGAAGCATGCGTGTGCAGTGAAATCTTGTGGGGACTAGCTATTTAGACGATGCAAAATTGTAAATGAATACATGCATAACTTGGGGGAAAAGACATGCATGGCTTAATGAGGTGGCATGGTTTGCATGAATAAATTTATGCAAAAAAGGTAACTTATGAACACATGCATAACTTGATGCCACATAATTTCTATGAGACAATTGTCAGTAATTGAGGTGATGCGGAAACACACAGCTGAAGAAAAATCTAGTGGTGAAAGTTAGCTATTTAAATATAGAAGTGCCATGATGATGATTATATGTTCTCCCTTTTGCTTACAAATTCAAATAAGCTAACGATCAATAGAGTACCCTCAAAAAGGGATAAAATAGTATATGTGGAATGTGATAAAGCTGTTTCATTTAAAAAAAGCTCAAACAGTTAAGATAATAGAAAGGCAGTGGCCCACAAAAAAAATGAAAAGACCAAAAGGAAACATCTTCTCCACAACGTCGACACACTCTTCTATTTTGCTTCCTTTGTCGTTGTTAGGTCGCTGCCAGAACAGATGATCTTTTGCGGTCAAGGGCTTGCCTCGTTGCAACCGCACGGCTAAAAACGTCGCATAGGCCATGCACCACACGACGGGATCTAGAAGTGAAGGGTATGTCTTGTAGCTTGGGGAGCTTCCCACATAACCCGACACTCCGACGATCACCACCAGCATGGATAAGGGAGCTCAACATAGAAAAACAACACCAATGAGAGGAAGATGAGGAGTCTGCTCTTGCCGAGCCCTGCTTGCATGTGATGCCATACCCTGTAGAAGAGGCCACCAACACCTGAGCACACCAACGCATAGATCACGAGATCCCCTAAATGATCGACAAAACCCCAAAGGACCACGAGCACCCAGCTCCACGGGAACTCCATCACCAGAGAGTCTTATTCATTGTCGGTGTTGCCGAAGCTATTGGGGAACATAGCATGCAATTTCAAAAAAATTCCTACGATCATATGCAAGATCTATCTACGAGATGCATAGAAACAAGAGGACGAGAGTGTGTCCACGTACCCTCGTAGACCGAAAGCGGAAGCGTTAGTTAACACGGTTGATGTAGTCAAACGTCTTCATGATCCAACTGATCCAAGTACCGAACGTACGGCACCTTCGTGTTTAGCACACCTTTAGCTCGATGACGTCCCTCGAACTCTTGATCCAGTAGAGGGTCGAGGAGGAGTTCCGTCAGCACGACGTCGTGGTGACGGTGTTGATGATGTGATCTGCGTAGCGCATCGCCTAAGCACTACGACGGTATGACCGGAGGAGTAAACTGTGCAGGGGGCACCGCACACGGCTAAGACAATTGATCTTGTGTGTTCTAGGGTGCCCCCTTGCCTCTGGATATAAGGAGGAGAGGGGGAGGCCGGTCGGCCCCTGTAGGGTGCGCCAAGAGAGAAGAGTCCCACTAGGACTCCAAGTCTTAGTAGGATTCCCTTTGGTGGAAGGGGGAAGAAGGAAGGGAGAGGGAGAGGGAGAGGGAAAGGGGGCCGCGCCCCCTCCCCTAGTATTATTCGGACCCCCATGGGGGGACACCACCCCTTGTGGGATGTCCTCTCTCTCCCCTATGGCCCATGATGGCCCATTGCTTCCCCGGGGGGTTCCGGTAACCCCTCCGGCACTACGTTTTTACCCGGTACCTCTCGGAACTCTTCCGGTGTCCGAATAACATCATTCAATATATCATTCTTTATGTCTCGACCATTTCGAGACTCCTCGTCATGTCCGTGATCTCATCCGGGACTCCTAACAAACTTCGGTCATCAAAAACACATAACTCATAATACAAATCGTCATCGAACGTTAAGCGTGCGGACCCTGCGGGTTCGAGAACTATGTAGACATGATCGAGACACATCTCCAATCAATAACCAATAGCAGAATCTGGATGCTCATATTGGCTCCTACATATTCTACGAAGATCTTTATCGGTTAAACTGCATAACAACATACATTGTTCCCTTTGTCATCGGTATGTTACTTGCCCGAGATTCAATCATCAGTATAATCATACCTAGTTCAATATCATTACCGGCAAGTCTCTTTACTCGTTCCGTAATGCATCATCCCGTAACTAACTAATTAATCACATTGCTTGCAAGGCTTATAGTGATGAGCATTACCGAGAGGGCCCAGAAATACCTCTCCGATACACGGAGTGACAAATCCTAATCTCGATCTATGCCAACCCAACAAACACCTTCAAAGACACCTTTAGAGCATCTTTATAATCACCCAGTTACGTTGTGACGCTTGATAGAACACAAGGTGTTCCTCCGGTATTCGGGATTTGCATAATCTCATAGTCAGAGGAACATGTATAAGTCATGAAGAAAGCAATAGCAATAAAACTTAATGATCATTATGTTAAGCTAACGGATGGGTCTTGTCTATCACATCATTCTCTAATGATGTGATCTCGTTCATCAAATGACAACACATGTCTATGGTCAGGAAACTTAATCACCTTTGATTAACGAGCTAGTCAAGTAGAGGCATACTAGGCACACTATGTTTTATCTATGTATTCACACATGTACTAAGTTTCCGGTTAATACAATTCTACCATGAATAATAAACATTTATGATTTTATAAAGAAATATAAATAACAACTTTATTATTGCCTCTAGGGCATATTTCCTTCAGTCTACCACTTGCACTAGAGTCAATAATCGAGATTACATAGTAATGATTCTAACACACATGGAGTCTTGCTGCTGATCATGTTTTGCTCGTGGAAGAGGCTTAGTCAATGGGTCTGCAACATTCAGATCCGTATGTATCTTGCAAATCTCTATGTCCCCCTCCTTGACTTGATCGCGGATGTAATTGAAGCATCTCTTGATGTTTTTGGCTCCCTTATGAAATCTAGATTCCTTTGCCAAGGCAATTGCTCCAGTATTGTCACAAAAAAATTCATTGGACCCGATGCACTAGGTATTACACCTAGATTAGATACGAAGTCCTTCATCCAGACTCCTTCATTTACTGCTTACGAAGCAGCTATGTACTCCGCTTCACACGTAGATCCTGCCATGACGCTCTGCTTGGAACTGCACCAACTAATAGCTCCATCATTCAATATAAATACGTATTCGGTTTGCGACTTAGAGTCATCCGGATTAGTGTTAAATCTTGAATCGACGTACCCATTTACGACAAGCTCTTTGTCACCTGCGTAAACGAGAAACATATCCTTAGTCCTTTTCAGGTATTTCAGGATGTTCTTG
This sequence comes from Triticum aestivum, assembly GCF_018294505.1. Lineage (NCBI taxonomy): Eukaryota > Viridiplantae > Streptophyta > Magnoliopsida > Poales > Poaceae > Triticum > Triticum aestivum. Next base: position 658,069,389 of record NC_057801.1, read on the forward strand.
ACTGCTGTCCAGTGATCCACTCCTAGATTACTTTGGTACCTGATACGTCTCCAACGTATCTATAATTTTTGATTGTTCCATGCTATTATATTACCTGTTTCGGATGTTTATGGGCTTTACTATACACTTTTATATCATTTTTGGGACTAACCTACTAACCGGAGGCCCAGCCCAAATTGTTGTTTTTTTGCCTATTTCAGTGTTTCAAAGAAAAGGAATATCAAACGGAGTCCAAACGGAATGAAACCTTCGGGAGCGATCTTTTTGGAACAAATGCAATCTAGGAGACTTGGAGTGGACATCAAGAAGCAGCCGAGGCGGCCACGAGGGTGGACGGCGCGTCCTAGGGGAGGGTGCCCCCTACCTCATGGCCCCCTCGTGGCTCCCCTGACCGACTTCCTTCGCCTATATATATCTACGTACCCCGAAAACATCCGGGAGCACCACGAAACACTATTTCCACCGCCGCAACCTTATGTACTTGTGAGATCCCATCGTGGAGCCTTTTCCGGCGCTCCGCCAAAGGGGGGATCGATCACGGAGGGCTTCTACATCATCGCCAAGGCCTCTCCGATGAGTTGTGAGTAGTTTACCACAGACCTTCGGGTCCATAGTTATTAGCTAGATGGCTTCTTCTCTCTCTTTTGAATCTCAATACAAAGTTCTCCTCGATCTTCTTGGAGATCTATTTGATATAACTCTTTTTGTGGTGTGTTTGTCGAGATCCGATGAATTGTGGGTTTATGATCAAGTTTATCTATGAGAAATATTTGAATCTCCTCTGAATTCTTTTATGTATGATTGGTTATCTTTGCAAGTCTCTTCGAATTATCAGTTTGGTCTGGCCTACTAGATTGATATTTCTTGCAATGGGAGAAGTGCTTAGCTTTGGGTTCAATCTTGCGGTCTCCTTTCCCAGTGACAGCAGGGGCAGCAAGGAACATATTGTATTGTTGCCATTGAGGATAAAAAGATGGGGTTTATACCATATTGCTTGAGTTTATCCCTCTACATCATGTCATCTTGCTTAATGCGTTACTCTGTTCTTATGAACTTAATACTCTAGATGCATGCTGGATAGCGGCCGATGTGTGGAGTAATAGTAGTAGATGCAGGCAGGAGTCGATCTACTTGTTGCGAACGTGATGCCTATATACATGATCATGCCTAGATATTCTCATAACTATGCACTTTTCTATCAATTGCTCGACAGTAATTTGTTCACCCACCATAATACTTATGCTATCTTGAGAGAAGCCACTAGTGAAACCTATGCCCCCCGGGTCTATTTTCCATCATATAAGTTTCCAGTCTACTTTATTTTGCATTCTTTACTTTTCAATCTATATCATAAAAATACCAAAAATATTTATCTTATCATATTATCTCTATCAGATCTCACTTTCGCAAGTGGCCGCGAAGGGATTGACAAACCCTTTATCGCGTTGGTTGTGAGGTTCTTGTTTGTTTGTGTAGGTACGAGGAACTTGCGTGGAGCCTCCTACTGGAATGATACCTTGGTTCTCAAAAACTGAGGGAAATACTTACGTTACTTTGCTGCATCACCCTTTCCTCTTCAAGGAAAAAACCAACGCATGCTCAAGAGGTAGCAAGAAGGATTTCTGGCGCTGTTGCCGGGGAGGTCTTCGCTCAAGTCAAGACATACCAAGTACCCATCACAAACTCATCTCCCTTGCATTACATTATTTGCCATTTGCCTCTCATTTTCCTCTCCCCCACTTCACCCTTGCTGTTTTATTCGCCCTCTCTTTTCTGTTCGCCTCTTTTCGCTTGTCTCTTGTGTGCTCGTGTGTTAGATCATTTATTTCGTCATCATGGCTAGTCCTTTATCTGCTCCTTTGTCTCCCGAGTTTGAAGTTCTTCACTTCAAGCAAAGACAAGGAGAAAACTTAAAAGATGCTTAGTATATGATGATGGAATCCTATCGTAACTGCACCTTAGATGTTAATTTTAGAATTTTACTTTGCAATTTTTATGTTGGATTAAATATGTCCCATAAACAACTCTTGGATTGCGTTGCCAAAGGAAATTTTATCAAAATTGATCCCAGTATTGCGCATGAAATTATAGAGGGAGTAATGGGAACACTATCTCAAAAAGGGGGGCCACATCATACCCAGGAAGAGACACAAGTTTTTGAAAAAGATTTGCGAAGTAACAAAAATCTTACAAAAGTCTCTTGAACCTCTCAAGAGTGTTAGCGGAAATCTTCACCGCATGAATATGTTGATTACTCTTTGCAATAAGCGGTTGGATTCTTTAGATCTAAAAATTTCCGAGTTTGAAGGGAAACATAAAGAACCCCCCAGATTCAAGCATGACTCCGCTAAAAAATTAAAAACCAAAATGGCAATACTTAAATCTATCCTCGCTTTTATGCCTAGCTAGGGGCATTAAACGATAGCGCTTGTTGGGAGGCAACCCAATTTTATTTTTGTTCCTTGCTTTTGTTCCTGTTTAGTAATAAATAATTCATCTAGCCTCTGTTTATATGTGGTTTTATGTTTTAATTAGTGTTTGTGCCAATTATAACCTATAGGATCATCTTGGGTGAAAGTTAACTTGATCTTGCTGAAAAACAGAAACTTTTGCGCTCACGAGAAAAATTCTAATCAATCACAGAAACGTTCTTTTGAGTTGATTCTTTTTGAAGATCAATAGACAAATTTCCTAGGACGTCCTATTTTGGTAGGACTTTTAGAGTTTTAGAAGTATTCGAAAGTTACAGATTTCTAAAGACTGTTCTATTTTTGACAGATTCTTTTTTCATGTGTTGTTTGCTTATTTTGATGAATCTATGGCTAGTATCGGGGGCTATGAACCATAGAGAAGTTGGAATAAAGTAGTTTTAACACAAATATAAATAAAGAATGAGTTCATTACATTACCTTAAGTGGTGGTTTTTCTTTCTTGCACTAATGGAGCTAATGAGATTTCCTGTTGAGTTTTGTGTTGTGAAGTTTTCAAGTTTTGGGTAAAGATTTGATGGATTATGGAATAAGGAGTGGCAAGAGCCTAAGCTTTGGGATGCCCATGGAAGCCCAAGATATTCAAGGACAACCAAAAGCCTAAACTTGGGGATGCCCCGGAAGGCATCCCGTCTTTCGTCTTCGTCTACCGGTAACTTTACTTGGAGCTATATTTTTATTCACCACATGATGTGTGTTTTGCTTGGAATGTCTTGTATGATATGAGTCTTTGCTTTTTAGTTTACCACAATCATCCTTGCTGTACACACCTTTTGGGAGATACACACATGATTCGGAATTTATTAGAATACTCTATGTGCTTCACTTATATATTTTGAGCTAGATAATTTTGCTCTACGTGCTTCACTTATATCTTTTAGAGCACGACGGTGGTTTTATTTTGTAGAAATTATTGATCTCTCATGCTTCACTTATATTATTTTGAGAGTCTTTTAGAACAGCATGGTATTTGCTATGTTATAATATTTTTCCTAATATGATGAGCATCCAAGTTGGGTATAATAAAAACTATCATAGGAAGTGAATTGAATACTATGATCAATTTGATGCTTGATAATTGTTTTGAGATATAAAGGTGGTAATGTTAGAGTCATGCTAGTTGTGTAATTATGCAATTGAGAAATACTTGTATTAAAGTTGGCAAGTCCTGTAGCATGCATGTATGGTAAAAGTTGTGTAACAAGATTGTTGCATGGGGTGCTCCTTTGATTGCCTTCCTTATGTGTGGAGGTCGGGATCGCGCGATGGTTAACTCCTACCAACCCTTCCCCTAGGAGCATGCGTAGCAGTACTTTGCTTCGAGGGCTAATAAAACTTTTGCAATAAGTATATGAGTTCTTTATGACTAATGTGAGTCCATGGATTATACGCACTCTTACCCTTCCATCATTGCTAGCCTCTACGTTACCGCACATTGCCCTTTCTCACCTTGAGAGTTGGTGCAAACTTTGCTGGTGCATCCAAACCCCGTGATACGATACGCTCTATCACACATAAACCTCCTTATATTTCCTCAAAACAGCCACCGTACGTACCTATTATGGCATTTCCATAGCCATTCCGAGATATATTGCCATGCAACTTTCCACCATTCTGTTTATCATGACACGCTCCATCATTGTCATATTTCTTTTGCATGATCATGTAGTTGACATCGTATTTGTGGCAAAGCCACCATGCATAATTTTTCATACATGTCACTCTTGACTCATTGCATATCCCGGTATACCGCCGGAGGCATTCATATAGTCATATCTTGTTCTAGTATCGAGTTGTAATCCATGAGTTGTAAATAAATAGAAGTGTGGTGATCATCATTATTAGAGCATTGTCCCTTATAAAAAAATAAAGGCCAAAGAAAAAAAGGCCAAATAAAAAAAAGGCCAAAAAAAAAGGCCCCAAAAAAGGGGGGGGACAATGTTACTATCCTTTTCCACACTTGTGCTTCAAAGTAGCACCATGATCTTTATGATAGAGAGTCTCTTATTTTGTCACTTTCATATACTAAGTGGGAATTTTTCATTATAGAACTTGGCTTGTATATTCCAACGATGGGCTTCCTCAAAATGCCCTAAGTCTTCGTGAGCAAGCAAGTTGGATGCACACCCACTTAGTTTCTTTTGTTGAGCTTTCATACATTTATAGCTCTACTGCATCCGTTGCATGGCAATCCCTACTCCTCATGTTGACATCAATTGATGGGCATCTCCATAGCCCGTTGATTAGCCTCGTCAATGTGATACTTTCTCCTTTTTTTGGCTTCTCCACACAACCTCCATCATTATATTCTATTCCACCATAGTGCTATATCCATGGCTCACGCTCATGTATTGCGTGAGAGTTGAAAAAGCTTAAGCACGTTAAAAAGTATGAACCAATTGCTTGGCTGAAACCGGGATTGTGCATGATGGGAGTATTTTGTGTGATGAAAATGAAACATAGCCTAACTATATGATTTTGTAGGGATAAACTTTCTTTAGCCAAGTTATTTTGAGAAGACATGATTACTTGTTAGTATGCTTGAAGTATTACTATTCTTATGTCAATATGAACTTTTATTTTGAATCATTTGGATCTGAACATTCATGCCACAATAAAGAAAATTGCATAGAGAAATATGCTAGGTAGCATTCCACATCAAAAATTCTGTTTTTATCATTTACCTACTCGAGGATGAGCAGGAATTAAGCTTGGGGATGCTTGATACGTCTCCAGCATATCTATAATTTTTTATTGTTCCATTCTATTATATTACCCGTTTTGGATGTTTATGGGCTTTACTATACACTTTTATATCATTTTTGGGACTAACCTACTAACCGGAGGCCCAGCCCAAATTGCTGTTTTTTGCCTATTTCAGTGTTTCAAAGAAAAGGAATATCAAACGGAGTCCAAACGGAATTAAACCTTCTGGAGCGATCTTTTAGGAACAAACACAATCCAGGAGACTTGGAGTGGACATCAGGAAGCAGGCAAGGCGGCCACGAGGGTGGACGACGCGCCTTCGGGGGGGGCGCCCCCTGCCTCGTGGGCCCCTCGTGGCTCCCCTGACAGACTTCCTTCGCCTATATATATCTACGTACCCCGAAAACATTCGACAGCACCACGAAACACTATTTCCACCGCCGCAACCTTCTGTACCCGTGAGTGGAGCCTTTTTCGACGCTCTGCTGGAGGGGGAATCGATCACGGAGGGCTTCTACATCATCGCCAAGGCCTCTCCAATGAGTTGTCAGTAGTTTACTACAGACCTTCGGGTCCATAGTTATTAGCTAGATGGCTTCTTCTCTCTCTTTGAATCTCAATACAAAGTTCTCATCGATCTTCTTGGAGATCTATTCGATGTAACTCTTTTTGCGGTGTGTTTGTCGACATCGGATGAATTGTGGGTTTATGATCAAGTTTATCTATGAGAAATATTTGAATCTCCTCTGAATTCTTTTATGTATGATTGGTTATCTTTGCAAATCTCATCGAATTATCAGTTTGGTTTGGCCTACTAGATTGATCTTTCTTGCAATTGGAGAAGTGCTTAGCTTTGGGTTCAATCTTGCGGTGTCCTTTCCCTGTGACAGCAGGGGCAGCAAGGCACGTATTATATTGTTGCCATCGAGGATAAAAAGATGGGGTTTATATCATATTGCTTGAGTTTATCCCTCTACATCATGTCATCTTGCTTAATGTGTTACTCTGTTCTTATGAACTTAATACTCTAGATGCATGCTGGATAGCGGTCGATGTGTGGAGTAATAGTAGTAGATGTAGGCAGGAGTCGATCTACTTGTTGCGGACGTGATGCATATATACATGATCATGCCTAGATATTCTCATAACTATGCACTTTTCTATCAATTGCTCGACAGTAATTTGTTCACCCACCGTAATACTTATGCTATCTTGAGAGAAGCCACTAGTGAAACCTATGGCCCCCGAGTCTATTTTCCATCATGTAAGTTTCCAATCTACTTTATTTTGCATTCTTTACTTTTCAATCTATATCATAAAAATACCAAAAATATTTATCCTATCATATTATCTCTATCATATCTCACTTTTGCAAGTGGTCGTGAAGGGATTGACAACCCCTTTATCGCGTTGGTTGTGAGGTTCTTGTTTGTTTGTGTATTTACGAGGGACTTGCGTGGAGCCTCCTACTGGATTGATACCTTGGTTGTCAAAAACTGTGGGAAATACTTGCGCTACTTTTTTGCATCATCCTTTCCTCTTCAAGGGAAAAACCAACGCATGCTCAAGAGGTAACAGTACCTCCCTGCTAAACTAATAGCAAGGCACACATCAAGTCTGGTACACAGCATTGCATACATGATAAAACCTATGGCTGAGGCATAGGGAATGACTTCCATTTTATCTCTATCTTTTGCAGTGGTCGGGCATTGAGTCTGACTCAACTTCACACCTTGTAACACAGGCAAGAACCCTTTCTTTGACTGATCCATTTTGAACTTCTTCAAAACTTTATCAAGGTATGTGCTTTGTGAAAGTCCAATTAAGTGTCTTAACCTATCTCTATAGATCTTGATGCCCAATATATAAGTAGCTTCACCGAGGTCTTTCATTGAAAAATTCTTATTCAAGTGTCCTTTTATGCTATTCAGAAATTATGTATTATTTCCAATCAACAATATGTCATCCACATATAATATTAGAAATGCTACAGAGCTCCCACTCACTTTTTTGTAAATACAGGCTTCTCCAAAAGTCTGTATAAAACCATATGCTTTGATCACATTATCAAAGCGTATATTCCAACTCCGAGAGGCTTGCACCAGTCTATAAATGGATCGCTGGAGCTTGCACACTTTGTTAGCACCTTTTGGATCGACAAAACCTTCTGGTTGCATCATATACAACTCTTATTTAAGAAATCCATTAAGGAATGCAATTTTGACATCCATTTGCCAAATTTCATAATCATAAAATGCGGCAATTGCTAACATGATTCGGACAGACTTAAGCATCGCTACGGGTGAGAAGGTCTCATCATAGTCAACTCCTTGAACTTGTCAAAAACCTTTCATAATAAGTCAAACTTTGTAGACAGTAACATTACCGTCAGCGTCAGTATTCTTCTTGAAGATCCATTTATTTTCTATGGCTTGCCGATCATCGGGCAAGTCCACGAAAGTCCACACTTTGTTCTCATACATGGATCCCATCTCAGGTTTCATGGCCTCAATCTATTTCACGGAATCTGGCTCATCATCACTTCCTCATAGTTCGTAGGTTCATCATGGTCTAGTAACATGATTTATAGAAAAGGATTACCTTACCACTCTGGTGCGGACCGTACTCTAGTTGACCTACGAGGTTCGGTAGTAACTTGATCTGAAGTTTCATGATCATCATCATTAGCTTCCTCACTAATTGGTATAGGAATCATTGGAACTGATTTCTGTGATGAACTACTTTCTAATTCGGGAGAAGGTACAATTACCTCATCAAGTTCTACTTTCCTCCCACTCACCTCTTTCGAGAGAAACTCCTTCTCTAGAAAGGATCCATTCCTAGCAACGAATATCTTGCCTTCGGATCTGTGATAGAAGGTGTACCCAACAGTTTCCTTTGAGTATCCTATGAAGACGCATTTCTCCGATTTGGGTTCAAGCTTATCAAGTTGAAGCTTTTTTACATAAGCATTGCAGCCCCAAACTTTATGAAACAACAACTTGGGTTTCTTGCCAAACCACAGTTCATATGGTGTCATCTCAACGGATTTCGATGGTGCCCTATTTAACGTGAATGCAGCCGTCTCTAAAGCATAACCCCAAAATGATAGCGTTAATCAGTAAGAGACATCATAGATCGCACCATATCCAATAAAGTATGGTTACGACGTTTGGACACACCATTACGATGTGGTGTTCCAGGTGGCGTGAGTTGCGAAACTATTCCACATTGTTTCAAATGAATACCAAACTCGTAGCTCAAATATTCACCTCCCCGATCAAATCGTAGAAACTTTATTTTCTTGGTACAATGTTTTTCCACTTCACTTCGAAATGCTTTGAACTTCTCAAATGTTTCAGACTTATGTTTCATTAAGTAGATATACCCATATCTACTCAAATCATCTATGAAGGTCAGAAAATAAGGATACCCGCCATGATCCTCCACACTCATCGGACCGCATACATCGGTATGTATTATTTCCAATAAGTCAGTAGCTCTTTCCATTGTTCCGGAGAACGGGGTCTTAGTCATCCTGCCCATGAGGCATGGTTCGCAAGCACCAAATGATTCATAATAAAGTGATTCCAAAAGCACATCAGCATGGAGTTTCTTCATGCGCTTTACACCAATATGACCTAAACGGCGGTGCCACAAATAAGTTGCACTATCATTACTAACTTTGCATATTTTGGCTTCAATATTATGAACATGTGTATCACCACGATCGAGATTCAACAAAAATAGACCACTCAACAAGGGTGCATGACCATAAAAGATATTACTCATATAAATAGAACAACCATTATTCTCTGATTTAAATGAATAACCGTCTCGCATCAATCAAGATCCAGATATAATGTTCATGCTCAACGCTGGCACCAAATAACAATTATTCAGGTCTAAAACTAATCCCGAAGGTAGATGTAGAGGTAGCGTGCCAACGGCGATGACATCGACCTTGGAACCATTTCCGACGTGCATCGTCATCTCGTCCTTAGCCAATCTTCATTTAATTCGTAGCTCCTATTTCGAGTTGCAAATATGAGCAACAAAACCAGTATCAAATACCCCGGTGCTACTACGAACATTAGTAAGGTACACATCAATAACATGTATATCAAATATACCTTTCACTTTGCCATCCTTCTTATCCGCCAAATACTTGGGGTAGTTCCGCTTTCAGTGACCAGTCCCTTTGCAGTAGAAGCACTCTGTTTCAGGCTTAGGTCCAGACTTGGGTTTCTTATCTTGAGCAGCAACTTTCCTGCCGTTCTTCTTGAAGTTCCCCTTCTTCCCTTTGCCCTTTTTCTTGAAACTAGTGGTCTTGTTGACCATCAACACTTGATGCTCCTTCTTGATTTCTACCTCTGCAGCCTTTAGCATCGCGAAGAGCTCGGGAATAGTCTTGTTCATCCCTTTCATATTATAGTTCATCACGAAGCCTTTATAGCTTGGTGGTAGTGATTGAAGAACTCTGTCAATGACACTATCATCAGGAAGATTAACTCCTAGCTGAGTCAAGTGTTTATGGTACCCAGACATTCTGAGTATGTGTTCACTGACAGAACTATTCTCCTCCATTTTGCAGCTGTAGAACTTGTTGGGGCCTTCATATCTCTCAACTCGGGAATTTGCTTGAAATATTAACTTCAATTCTTGGAACATCTCATATGCTCCATGACGTTCAAAACATCTTTGAAGTCCAGATTCTAAGCCGTAAAGCATGGCACACTGAACTATCGAGTAGTCATCAGATTGAGTCTGCCAGACGTTCATAATATCAGCATGTGCTCTTGCAGCAGGCATTGCACCTAGCGGTGCTTCCAGGATGTAATTCTTCTGTGCAGTAATGAGGATAATCCCGAAGTTACGGACCCAGTCCGTGTAATTGCTACCATCATCTTTAAACTTAACTTTCTCTAGGAACACATTAAAATTCAAAGGAACTGTAGCACGAGCCATTGATCTACAACAACATAGATATGCAAAAAACTATCAGGACTAAGTTCATGATAAATTAAAGTTCAATTAATCATATTACTAAAGAACTCTCACTTAGATAGACATCCCTCTAGTCATCTAAATGATCACGTGATCCATATCAACTAAACCATGTCCGATCATCACGTGAGATGTAGTTTTCAATGGTGAACATCTCTATGTTGATCATATCTACTATATGATTCACGTTCGACCTTTCGGTCTTAGTGTTCCGAGGCCATATCTCATATGCTAGGCTCGTCAAGTTAAACCTGAGTATTCTGCACGTGCAAAACTGGCTTGCACCCGTTGTATGTGAACGTAGAGCTTATCACACCCGATCATCACGTGGTGTCTCGGCACAACAAACTGCAGCAACGGTGCATACTTAGGGAGAACACTTATACCTTGATATTTAGTGAGGGATCATCTTATAATGCTACCACCGTACTAAGAAAAATAAGATTCATAAAAGATAAGCATCACATGCAATCAAAATATATGACATGATATGGCCATCATCATCTTGTTGTGCCTTTGATCACCATCTCCAAAGCACCGTCAGATATCCATTCTCACCGGCTTGACACCTTGATCTCCATCGTAGTATCATTGTCGTCTCGCCAACTATTGCTTCTACGACTATCGCTACCGCTTAGTGATAAAGTAAAGCAATTACATGGCGATTGCATTTCATACAATAAAGAGACAACCATATGGCTCCTGCACTAGTAGAGAAGGGGGCAAAGGTCCAGGCCGGGTTAGCCCATTAGTCCCGGTTCAGTCCAGAACTGGGACCCATGGTGGCATTGGACCCGGTTCGTGAGCCCCGGGGGCCGGCCGGTCCACGTGGGCCATTGGTCCCGGTTCGTCTGGACCTTTTGGCCCCGGTTGGTGGGACGAACTGGGACCAATGGGCCTCGCTCCTGGCCCACTACCATTGGTCCCGGTTGGTGGGACGAACCGGGAGCAATGGGTCTAACCTTTAGTACCGGTTCATGCCATGAACCGGTACTAATGGGGTTTGAGGCATTAGTACCGGTTCGTGGCACGAACCGGTACTAAATGTCCCATTTTCAAACTCTACCCCCCTTAGTGGATCGCCTTTCAGTTTTCTAAAAAGCAAAAGAAAATGATAAAAACTTCAAAAATTAAAATCCTTCAAGACGTACTTATGTTACTACATCTACTAGTTAGAAAAATTTAAAAACTTAAATTTGGACATGTTTTGCAAAAAGTATAGGGAAAATGCAAAACGGCTATAACTTTTGCATACTATGTCAGAAAAAACGTATAATATATCAAAATGTTCAGAACGAAAATCAGCATCCGATTTCGATGGCCTACGGCTTGTTTGCAAATTTTTAGAATCCTCAAATTCTAAAAGGAAAAAAAGTTATGCTCAAATTTCAGTTTTTTTAATTTTTTTATTTTTTGTTAAATCTGGTCAAACTACTTATTCAAGAAGTATTAGTGTCACTAAATAATTATTCAAGAATATTAGTGTTACTAAATAATTATTTCGGTTTTTTGAATTTTGGTCAAATCTGGTCAAACTGTGGACAAACTATGGTCAAACTGTGGTCAAACAATGGTCAAACTACTTATTCAATAAATATTAGTGTTACTAAATAATTGTTTTAGTTTTATTGAATTTTGGTCAAATCTGGTCAAAGTGTGGTCAAACTATGGTCAAACTATGGTCAAACTGTGGTCAAACTACTTATTCAAGAAATATTAGTGTTACTAAATAATTATTGTTTTTTAGAACAATAGTTTCAAACTCAAACAGTGAAATGTGTGACTTCATGCCCAAGCAAAATTCCTGAGGGTTAATAGGATTGACATCTTACTATTGTCAGGGAAACAACAAGTGCAGACTTGGAAACGAGGGAGAATAGAACCTGGAAGTTAAGCGTGCTCAGGCTGGAGTAGTGAGAGGATGGGTGACCGTCCGGGAAGTTAGATGATTTGGAATGATGAGGGGTGATTAGAGATTAGAGGTTAAATTGAGCAGCGATGAGGGAGAGGTGATTAGAGATTAGAGGTTAAAAAAATTCAGAAATTTGAAAATCAAGAAAAAAATTCAAAAAAATTCAAAAAAAAAATCTAAAAAAAATCATAAAATTTCCTTTAGTATCGGTTGGTGTTACCAACCGGGACTAAAGGTGGACCTCCAGGCAGCGGCCGCGTGGACAACCTTTACCCCCGGTTCGTGTAAGAACCGGGACTAAAGGGGGAGGCTTTAGTAACGACCCTTTAGTCCCGGTTCCAGAACCGGGACTAAAGGCCCTTATGAACCGAAACTAAAGGCCCTTTTTCTACTAGTGCTGCCAGTTGCCGATAACTCGGTTACAAAACATGATCATCTCACACAACAATTTATATCACATCACAACAAGCCCTGCAAAAGCAAGTTAGACGTCCTCTACTTTGTTGTTGCAAGTTTTACGTGGCTGTTACGGGCTTCTAGAATGAACCGTTCTTACCTACGCTTCAAAACCACAATAATTTTTTTGTCAAGTGTGTTGTTTTAACCTTCAACAAGGACCGGTCGTAGTCAAACTCGATTCAACTAAAGTTGGAGAAACGGACACCCGCCAGCCACCTGTGTGCAAAGCACGTCGGCAGAACTAGTCCCTTGAACGCGGTCATATAATGTCGGTCCGGGTCGCTTCATCCAAAAATACCGTCGAATCAAAGTAAGACGTTGGTGGTAAGCAGTATGACTATTATCGCCCACAACTCTTTGTGTTCTACTCGTGCATATCATCTACACATAGACCTAGCTCAAATGCCACTGTTGGGGAATGTAGCATGCAATTTCAAAAAAATTCCTATGACCACGCAAGATCTATCTTGGAGATGCATAGCCACGAGAGGGGTGAGTGTGTCCACGTATCCTTGTAGACCGAAAGCGGAAGCGTTAGATAACACGGTTGATGTAGTCGAACGTCTTCACGATCCAACCGATCCAAGTACCGAACGTACGGCACCTCCGTGTTCAGTACATGTTCAGCTCAATGACGTCCCTCGAACTCTTGATCCAGTAGAGGGTCGAGGGAGAGTTCCGTCAGCACGATGACGTGGTGACGGTGTTGATGATGTGATCCGCGTAGGGCTTTGCCTAAGCACTACGATGCTATTACCGGAGGAGTAAACTGTGGAGGAGGGCACCGCACACGGCTAAGACAATTGATCTTCTGTGTTCTAGGGTGCCCCCCTTGCCTCCGTATATAAAGGAGGAGAGGGGGAGGCGGGCCGGCCCCTGTAGGGCGCACCAAGAGAGAGGAGTCCTACTAGGACTCCAAGTCCTAGTAGGATTCCCTTTGGTGGAAGGGGGAAGAAGGAAGGGAGAGGGAGAGGGAGAGGGAAAGGGGGCCGCATCCCCTCCCCTAGTCTTATTCGGACTCCCCATGGGGGGGCGTGCCACCCCCTTGTGGGCTGTCCTATCTCTCCCCTATGGCCCATGATGGCCCATTGCTTCCCAGGGGGTTCCGGTAACCCCTCCGAAACTCCGTTTTTACACGGTACCTCTCGGAACTCTTCTGGTGTTCGAATAATATCGAACAATGTATCATTCTTTATGTCTTGACCATTTCGAGACTCCTCGTCATGTCTGTGATCTCATCCGGGACTCCGAACAAACTTCGGACATCAAAAACACATAACTCATAATACAAATTGTCATCAATCGTTAAGCGTGCGGACCCTACGGGTTCGAGAACTATGTAGACATGATCGAGACACATCTCCGATCAATAATTAATAGTGGAACATGGATGCTCATATTGGCTCCTACATATTCTACGAAGATCTTTATCGGTCAAACCGCACAGCAACATACGTTGTTCATTTTGTCATCGGTATGTTACTTGCCCGAGATTCGATCATCGGTATCATCAGACCTAGTTCAATCTCATTACCATCAAGTCTCTTTACTCATTCCGTAATGCATCGTCCCGTAACTAACTCATTAGTCACATTGCTTGCAAGGCTTATAGTGATGAACATTAGCGAGAGGGCCCAGAAATACCTCTCTGATACACGGAGTGACAAATCCTAATCTCGATCTATGCCAACCCAAAAAATACCTTCGGAGACACCTGTAGAGCATCTTTATAATCACCCAGTTGTGTTGTGACGTTTGATAGCACACAAGGTGTTCCTCAGGTATTCGGGAATTGCATAATCTCATAGTCAGAGGAACATGTATAAGTCATGAAGAAAGCAATAACAATAAAACTTAGCGATCATTATGCTAAGCTATCGGATGGGTCTTGTCCATCACATCAGTCTCTAATGACGTGATCCCGTTCATCAAATGACAACATATGTCTATCATCAGGAAACTTAACCATCTTTGATTAACGAGCTAGTCTAGTAGAGGCATACTAGGGACACTATGTTTTGTCTATGTATTCACACATGTACTAAGTTTTCGGTTAATACAATTCTAGCATGAATAATAAACATTTATCATGATATACGGAAATATAAATAACAACTATGTTATTGCCTCTAGGGCATATTTCCTTCACAAGCCACACCAACTTGAAACCAAGATGAAACTATAACAAGCCTACCATAACTACACCACTTAGCCATAGATCAGAGCTCGGTCCACCCTTTAACTACTAGATCTACCACCAGTGGCGTGAGGGGTTGATGGGGGATTTGATGTTTGCTCTTTCCTAAGAGTGGTTGGGTAATCCCCAAGTATAAGGGTGAAGTAACCTAGCAATAAGTATTTCCTTCAGTAGAGAACCAATGTTCTTCCAGCAAATAAAGTCACTGTTACCTAAACACAAAATACAAATTAAACTTGTCCCCAGCATGTCAAGAAGGTTGCCAAGCTTCTTGTCCTAGTAGTTACAAGATTAAATTGCACGGTATGGTAGAAATTAATAGCTAGATAAAATAAATAAAATGGTACATCAAAGAAATAATAAATTTTGGCAATGTTTTTGGTAAATGAAAATAGACCTCAGGGTCAAAGTTTCACTAGTGGCATCGCTCCAAGCATACAAGTGTGGTATGGCGAACAAATTACAGTTGGGCAGCGATAAAATTGTAATATTTATATTTATGACTATGATCATTCATGGTATAATCTCATATGGGCATTATGTCTGTGATATGTATACCGTTATCCAACTACATCTACAACTAATATTTCATCCCAATACCACTATGCAACATGCATCTCAAAGTATTAAGTTTACGACAAACAGACCATTGAAATAAGCATGATGACATAATGTAGACAGTAAAATAATACGTCCATATTTCATCATGTTTCACTACTATTATTTATATTATTTGAAGTTACATTCCATATTATGATGCAATTCTAATATGGTTTCTCTCTTAAAATGCAAGATACACCAAAAGAGGGAGATTGTCAAAAGCTGGAATTCTAATCAGAAAATGATGTGAAAATATATGGAGAATTATTTTGGAATATATGCAAAATACTGGAAGAAAGAAGTACGGAAGAGGACCCAAAAAAACACTCTTATATTATGAGATGGAGGGGGTATCTTATGGCACTTGCAGAAAATACCTTGCTGAAAACTTCTTATCGATTCCTTTTGCTCCTCGTTGGGTTCGACACTCTTACTTATCAAAAATAGTACGATTGATCCCTTATACTTATGGGTCATCATAAAACTATCGTCCAAGTGTCATAAAGAAACCATCGTTTTACCGCAGTGAGGAAAACAATATAAATTGCTATAAAAATACTCAAAAGTGATATTTTAATAGCATGAAACAATAAAAAATTATAAATACATTAGAGATGTATCATTTGCTCTCCTAGTCAAATATGTCACTGGGTCGGTGAGGTGGGGAGTGGGACTAGGACAAACCCTTGGCCATGAATGGAGGTCACGACATTGATGGTGCCATTGGCATGACGTCAGCTCTCTTCTCAAAGGCCTTGTTGAGGGCCCCTCCCTCCTTCCTTCTTGCCTCTCGCTTTGGAGAAAGATCTAGTTCCCCTTGCAGTCGGCAGAGACATGTAGGTGTCGTCCGGTGCATGCAGAGGAAAGGTTGGCATCTTCCTACTTGGGCGGAGGTGGATGGGGTGGCTTCTTGTGCTACGACCTACTTCTTCTCCGTCGTTCTTTGTCATGTAGTGGCGTTCTTCAGCTTGCGTTTGGATGTGTGGTTGACCATGGTTGGCCGTGAGGTCGCGGGAGCCTTGCTGTTGTGGTTCGCACTCTGGTCCCTTATGTCTGGGAGCTTTGTTGGCATTGTTCATGCGGCTATAGGGCGAGCAATCTTCCTTCCGACAGTACAACGCCCTTCCAGACAGGGTGAGAGGATTATGGTCCTCTTTGAAGGTAGAATCGGATGGCTTGTTGGCAAGTTCGATGGGAGTAGGCAAAGAGGTGTTGGCTACCGAAGCTGGTGTTGCTTACTGATTTCACCTATGTGGTGGTGTGGCTGTTGTTCTAGGCATTTGGCCTCGGTGGATTAGGTTGGGCTCCTTTATTCTATATTTTGTTTGCTTGCTCAGCCAAGGCCTTTCCTCTAAAAGAAGTCCAACACACTTCACAGTTTAGTTTTTTAGGAGATTCCAAATTCGGAGCAACACAAATGCACATGTTTGAGCAGCGCATGTTGGTACAGAGTACAAAGCCAATAGAGCCACATGCGAAGTTCTTGGTAGGGCGCTCGTTGTACCTTGATTTTCATAGATATTTTATTTTAAGAAACACAATATTGGCATAGATGCTCACATACATGTATATATAAGCATCCCTACAAACGAACGGATGCACACTCTAGTTCTATCATCAATTCCGAGAGGCTAAGTCGATGGGTCTTGATTGACGAAGTCAGCACAGTCGCCTCGCTGTCGATGGAAACATTGTCTCCCACTACAAGAACCGATCTTTTTTACGTGTACGTACATAGTCTGAACGGTCCCTAAAAATGCATGGAAAAGTAAACCGGTATGAAAATCTACATGTCATGTGTTATTAGGCCGAACCCACCTTATTATGTTGTACTTGTACGCAAGGCATTGCGCCTCCCATGCCAATCATGTCCACCATGTCACTCGATCCAGCCCTCGCTCCAGACCTCCAGTCGAACCATAGTAACGGCTTGTCCCACACCAATCAAGGTTTGCTTTTTTTTACCCATATAACGTTGATATTACCTAAGGGAGGTCATCCGAGTGAACTATCATTCCACCAGTAAGGTAGGAACGAACAAACGTATTCTCTTGCTAAAGAAACCACTTGCAGCAAACCTCCTATGACAGATAAATTTGTCATGTTTTTGTATAACGATTTACTATGTTTAAAGTAAAAAAAAACATGTTGTATGAAAAGATTGTCCAAAAAAATTCATGCTGCAGCAGTGTGATTGTCATATATTTTTGGGTATTTGTCATGACCGTGCAATGAATAACTGCCAAGCCTAAAAAGAAAATAATGAAAATTGCCATGCTCATGATTTGTCATGCTGGCTAAAGAGGATTGCCATGCTACATCAATGGAAAAAAAGTGAAAGTTGCTTGTATATAATTTGTTGTTCCAAATGTGTTTTATCATATTGCATACTAACTGAACCATTTAATGTCGTCAGTTCACTGTTTGCTTAGTCGGGTGCATCAAAGCGAACACTTTAGAATTTCCACACGGGATCTGACGTGTCTGAGGGCGTTCGCTCGCAATGGCTAAAAACCTGACGTCAGATTGTTAGCATTTATGTTTTTTAGGGGGATTCAAGAGAGGAGTTAAGGATTCTGCATCAAATTGTCCCCCGAATCGCACACATGTCTCGTGATCTGGGCCGGCCGGTTGGCATCCACAATTGTAGCGACTCACGCGAGCCTTATGGCGAGTAATTTCCCTCCTGTTGTAGTGGTTTCTAGCTTTTTTTGTTTGCATACAGTTTTTCAATACAAAAAGTTATTTTTATTAAGCTTAAGAACAATTTTTGGAAAAGGTGAACATTCCAAAAAATGATTCTGAACGTAGTTTTAAAAACATGAACATTTTTATCAACGAAAATATTTTATAATAACTTATCAATTTTTAACAAGAATTAAAATTGGAACATTTTTAAAAATAAGAATATTTTTTGAGATTGCTAAATTTTAAAAAAATTAAACGTAAAAAAGTTTCAAGAGGCAGAAAAGAAAAATTCCAAAAGAAAAACTGGTAAAACAACAGGAGAAAAACAATGAAAATAACTTGGAACCTTCTTGAAGGTTCTAAATTAACGTATCAGAACCAGCTCAATGGGCCAGCCCAGTTCAGTCGGTCGCACTCTTCCCATGTGCGATTGGTCGGTAGAGCTCCTATTCGACACCATCAGCACCCAAAATGTAGTTGGCGCTCGTGCATGCCCTAGGCGGCCCACGCCCCATTATGTAGTTCGCTCGCTCACTGAGTCGTCCACTAGTACAGAAAAGACAAAACAAATCCGAATTCCTATAGATTAAAAATTGGGCATTAATTTTTTAGAAAAATATTGTAAACTTAATTTAATAAAGCTAGCCATGGTGGCCTTCCCTCAAAAAAATGGGTATTAATTTTTTAGGAAAAATATTGTAAACTTAAAATTATATAAAAAAATAAATGCTCATGAATCTTGTGAATTTGAAAAATATAAAAATAATATAAAAATAAAATTTTAAAAAATGTTTGTGAATTTCAAAAAATAATTGCAAATTTGGTACCTTTTTATAATTTCAGAAAAAAAATCTCATTTGAAAATTGCCTAAAAATCAGAAAAATAATATGAAATTGAAAGTTGATAGCGGATTATATGTAGCGACCACGATCCTAATGAACCGAAGTCTCTGTGCTTAAGTGGCATCCCTGGATCGGTATGCTGACACACACAATACTTAAGAAATTATAACAGAGTTCAATCACACACTTATTACATCGAGATCCTCATAAAGAGTATTTATTAAATAAATAATATGGCTGAAGGCCATCTAAATGAAATAACTGCGGAAGCTTCGAAGATAAATGAGTCCATCAAATTCCAACGACATAGCTGAGTGTATGACAATGACCTAGCGCACATTATTCTTCGTCGGTAAAGTCTACAACATGAGACGTTGCAGCCGTGTAGGTCAACACATGAAATATGCTGACAGAGTTACACTGTAGAGCAAATGAATGAAAATAACTATATCTACATGCATATTTGGCTGGTGGAGGCTCTAAGTTTTATTTTGCAGAAAGCTAATGTTTACAACAAAGGAATAACTTTTATTTACTACAAAGTTTATACCAATATTGAGAAGGTTCCTCCAACTCAATTCCCAAAATTAACCAAGTATCATCGTTAAACCCAATACATTATTTAAAGAGTGATGAGATAAACATAAATATCCACTTCTAGATAATCAAATTGTCCATAACCGGGGACACGACTAACCATGATTAGTTTATACACTCTACAGAGTTTTGCGCACTTTTACTCACAAGACTCGACCGCATCCATGATCGTAAAATCGAGACATAGTCTTTCTGAAGCATTAACTCTCTACTCTCAGTAGACTGGTACACCTACTTTCCCCTACATCTGCTAGTCCATCTCTTCAAGAGCTCACACGACTTACTCAATTATGCCAGAGCCTATAATGGCTTGTGGCTGCACACAGAAGTTTCTAAGTATGAAATATCATATGATCCTTTTGAGCCTGGGTGGCGAACCAAGGGAAAATCACACGGGTACTCCGGAATTCCCATATGCAAGCACGGGTTTCTCCAGGTGTCCCAATCAATCCACCCAGATGTGTATTAAAGTTGCCAACTTAATATTGTCCAAAATTATTATCTCTCACAACTTTCATGAATCACGAACCAATCCCCGTCTACAAGCATGGCTAAGCAATATATTAGCACAACGTATATTCCCAGGGTGATCCAAGGTAATAGGTTCCTACCTCATGAACTAGAACCAAACCACATGTTCCCAATCCCACTAATGCAAATCTTTGAGGGGAAAAATTAATGCATAGTAAAACTGGGTATTGAGAAGTATGATCAAAGTATAACTTTCCTTCCTGACAATCGGAAAACTCTAGATATTCGTAGTAACAAGCTTCGCACTCCGGAAAATCTAGCGTAGACAAACAATAGCATACATAAGCACTCAAGCAAACGATGCAAAGAGAAAACAAAGAAAAGATCCAAAGGAAACTAAAAAACAAGAAAATAAAAAACTAAACATAAAACAAATTTTAACAGCATTATATTTAGGTGGATTAGATCTTAACAGAAGGTACATGTGATTAGCTACGATTCACAAAAAAAATTCAACTAAAACGGAGCTACGAAACTCAAGATATGAACAAAACAAGATCAAATTCAAATCTGAACTAAACTCAAATTTTAAATTGTCAAAATCATATTTAAGTTGGTTTACTGGATAGATGAGATCGCTTTGCGTTAGTTTCGTCGAATTTGGACAAACGAGCAAAAAGTTACGAGGGTTTAAAGATCAGGGGCTAATCTGTGAAGAAAATATTCACGGATAGGTCCCTAGCCAAAAACTAAAAATAAAAGAAAAATCTAAAGAACGAACGTTTGCTACCGAAACTAATCTGACGAATCTGTTCGCTACAAAACTTAAACGAACGAATGTTCGCTAAATAACTAGACTATAAAAATAAAGTTGATCTAAAGGAAAACCAAAAAAACTGGATCGAACCAGGGACGGTTTATACCGGTTCGCCGTGGTTCGTCGGCGACGGCGGCAAACTCGTCGGTGATGGCAGCGGCTTGCGGCGGCGGGGAGCGGCGGCGCGGTGTGGTGACAGCAGGCAGCGCCTGCCGCGACGAGCGGCGCGGGCGGCGGCTACGGCGGCAGTGGTGGCTTGCGGCGGCGACGACTTGAGACGACGAGGAGGGGGGCCGGGGTCGGGCTATATAAAGGCCGGGGGGTGCGGCCGGCTTGCGGGAGGGGTAAGGCAAGGCGGCGGCAGACTCCGGCGGAGTTGTAGCGACCCGACCTCAAACGGTCAAGCCTATGTGCTTAAGTGTCATCCCTGGATCGGTATGCTGAGACACACAGTACTCGAGGATTTATAACATAGGTAAATCACATGAGTAAAGTAACGTAAACACTATTACCTCAATCCATACAGTGGAAGTAACATCAAGGTTGTGGAGTCCCAACAACACCAACGACAAAGTTGAGCGTAGACATCATAACCCTAACGTATGACTTACTTGTCGTAAAATTCCTGCAACATGAGATATTGCAGCCATGTAGGTCAGTACATTGAATGTACTGGCAAATTTACACCATAGGACAATGATGAATAATAACTATCACTACATGCATATTTGGCTGGTGGAGGCTCTAAGTTTATTTTTGCATAAAATCAATTTTTTCCTACAACAAAGGAATAAATTTTATTTAACTACCAAGTGTATGTCATTAGATGAGAAGGTTCCTCCAACTCAAATCCCAAAGTAATAATTATAACCCACCAATTTCATTAATTAGAGTGATGAGATCAAATCAATAATTCAAGTACCAGATACTCAAGATGTCCACAACTGGGGACACGGCTAACCACGATTAGTTTATACACTCTGTAGAGGTTTGCACACTTTTCCCCACAAGACTCGATCTCCTCCGCTGAATTCCTCGCACTTCATGATGTTTGAGAAACGAATGACCGAGACATAGTCTTTCAGAAGCATTAACTCTTTACTCTGGGTAGACAGTACCACCTACACCCCCTACATCTGCTAGTCCACCTCTTCAAGAGCTCATACAACTTACTCAACTATGCCAGAGCCCATAATGGCTTGTGGCTGCACACGGAAGTTTCTAGCATGAATAATCTTATGATCCCTTTGAGCCTGGGTGGCATTCCATAGGATGATCACACGGGTACTCCGGGATCCCCTTGGGCAAGCACTGGGTTCTCCAGGTGCCCGGACAAACCACTGGGTGCTCCAGGGTGCCCCAACCATTCCACCCAGATGTGTATTAAAGTAACCACCTTAAGTTAACCATTAATTAACAACTATCACATCTTTCAATGGATCACTCAAATCAAACCACGTCTACAAGCATAACATAGCAGTAATGGCATAGCAGTAATGCCCAAAGTTTGAAATAAAATACAATAGGTTCCTACCTCATCAACTACTCCCCAGTACCCACATGTTATCAAACCTACTCATGCAATGTTTGAGGGTTGAAACTAATGCATAAAAACTAGGTAATAAAGGGATATGATCAAAGTGTGAACTTGCTTTGTACTGTTGATGAAGATTCATCACACTCATAACTTGTGATAGATCTACTCGTCACACTCCGTTCAATCTATCATGAGTAAGCAATAGTAACCACACATAAGCAATCATGCAAAAGAATCAAAGAAAAGATCTTGGAAAGCTTCGAAAACAAGCCATTAACTCTTGCAACAGAAACAATTTCTAACTGTACCAAATTTAGGTGGATTTGGCCTTATCAGAAAGTTTAGGTCAAGAGAAAAAAGAATTAACTAAAACGGAGTTACGAAACTCAAGAAACAGACGAAACAAAATCGAATTCTAATCTGAACTAAACTCAAATTTTAATTTGTCAAAAGTATGTTTAAGTTGGTTTACTGGACAGAGGGGATCGTTACGAAGATTTAGGCGTTGGTTTCATCAAAAACAGAGGTACGGATAAAAAGATATGATCAAAAGAAATTTGAGTATGAATCTGAACGAATTTTGAAATTTGAAAATTGCAAAAGGTTTATTTGATAGATTCACTAGATAGGTGGAATCAAGACGAAAATATTGGCATTGGTTTAGTCTAATTTGGATGAATGACTAAAAAGTTATGGCTATCTGAAAAATAAGGGTCAAGCTGTTTTACGGAAGAAAAAGGGTTATGGCTAAAGGATTTCTAGTCTTAAAATGTAAATACAAGAACTAATTTATAAGTCTAATTATTCTGATGTACACTAGTTTAAAAATAATAACTTATGGAAGTATAAAAAAACGAAAAAAGATAACTTTATAAGATAGAGAAAAGACGACTCGAGAGAGAGGAGACAACTTCCAGAAGTCCCGTCACAGAAGAAATTTATTTTTCTTTAGTGATTCTAGTCAAACTAAGATATATTAATTTAATTCAAATCGGATGGTTTTTGGAGGCTCTCTAGGTGTATATTTATAGGTGGAAAAGAGGCTTAGAAATCAAAAGCTAGGCAATGTAGGACTAAATGTAGACGAAAAGAAAACAAACAGAGGAGGCGCCTCGCATGGGCCTAAAGGCCTTACGCGGTTCGGTCGGCCGCGCGTACTGCGCTGCAGTTTTTTTTCTTTATTCTGTTTTTTAAATATTTCTGAAAAGATTTTTTTCCAAGCATAACGAAATAAATAAAAACAAACAGTTACGGCCTGTCTGCTGACTATGTTGCGCACGTGGGCGTCGGAGAGTTAGGCCGCAAATAGAGTTTCTTTTTAAATAAAGCACAAAAGGAAAAACTGACTAAAAAAACTTTATATAGGCATATTATATATAAAAACTTTTAGAAAAAGATTTTCTACAACTTGAACATTTTTATAGAGTCAAATAAATTCAAAAAAATTGAAATAAAGCAAACAGTGCGACTGTTGTAATAAAACCTCATAAAAATCATTTTAAAATTACTGAAATGATTTCAAATTTATTTGTCTCCATTTTTCTAATGTAGGGAATCATTTTACCCTAATTTCCATATATTTTATTTGTGGAGAAAAATAATTTGAATAAAAACCAAATAACTCCAAATTGAAAATAATTTCAAGGAGACTTTCAACTTGATTCTTTTAAACTTTCAACTCATATTTCATATGTTTCGGAGACGTCATTTTATCTTCTCTCATGAAAATCATTGAGTTGCATAAAGTTTGGGCGTTTGGAATATTTCCAAATGAAATTCAAAACCAGTTTCATTTATGTAAATGGAAGAAGTCATATCATCTTCACTCTAGGGTTTTGTGATGAAATAAATTTGAATTCATGGAGATCATAAATGCAAAATGAAAGTTTGGGAAAGTCCTTTTATTCCCTTTCATTAAACTTTCAAAAAAAAATTCAAATTTCACTCAATTTCACACAAGAAATCATACAACAATCAATCAAAACTATTTATTTAATATAACATTCCAAAATTTAGAATTTTGGTATGTTGCAGGAGTCCGGCTTGGGGACGGCGGCCTGGGCCAGCTGGGCTGGGCTCGGCCCAGTTCGGTCGGCCCGAACTAGTTTTTTTAAAACAATTTTCACATAGACAAAACTAGCTAAAATAAATATAAATAATATCCTAAAAAATTCCAGAAAAATTCATGTAGTAATATGGCCTTATTAATGACCTAGTGAACATTTTTTTGGGCATACATGCCTAATCTAAAAACAAACATTATGGTACTAATTACTCTGCTAACTAATAAATAAACTAGCGAATAAAATCAAATTAAAAATCCAAAAATCCAAAATTCAATTTCCAATATTTCTTTGCAGATTTTAAAGAAGTCATTTTATCTTCTCTCTTTATTTTAAAATATTTTAAAAAGAATTTTGAAAAATAATTTGATCCAATTACCAAATTTTTGATAAATCAAAATTGGATTTTTTTTCTTGTGAAACCTCCAAATCTCTCAAATTGGTCCTTGAGTTGCTTAAGTTCTCTTGGATCAAAATGCCACTAAAACAAAGCAACAAAATGCATAAATCATGGATGCATATGAATGATCTATGAATAACATCCAAATTGAAAATTGGGATGTTACAAACCTACCCCCTAAGATGAATCTCGCCCTCGAGATTCTTGTTGGTCAGCAAAAAGGTGTGGGTGGTCCTTGTGGAGGTCTTCTTCGCGCTCCCAGGTGGCTTCCTCCTCGATATGATGGCTCCACTAAACTTTGCAAAACTTGATGACTCTGCTGTGAGTAACTCGACTGGAAAACTCGAGAATCTTAACGGGTTTCTCTTCATAAGTCAGATCACTATCCAACTGAATCGCTTCTAGTGGTATTGTATCTGTTAGAGGAATCTCGGACATCTCTGCATGGCACTTCTTCAACTGGGAAACATGAAACACATCATGAACTCTTGACAAACCTTCGGGTAATTCCAACTTGTAGGCAACTTCTCCCATAAGTTCCAAAACTCTGTATGGTCCCACAAATTGTGGTGCTAGCTTTCCCTTGACTCCAAATCACTTAACTCCTCGAAGTGGGGATACACAAAGATATGCTCTATCTCTGACTTCATAGGCTACCTCCTTGCGTTTAGTATTGGCATAACTCTTCTTCCTGGACAGGACTATCTTGAGTCTATCTTGAATCAACTTAACCTTCTCCTCAGAATCTCTGATTAAATCTGGTCCGAACAACTGTCGATCTCCAACTTCATCCCACGGCAATAGTGTCCTGCACCTCCTTTCGTACAAAGCTTCGAAAGGGGCCATCGTCAAACTGGCTTGGTAACTATTGTTATAGGAGAACTCTCCATAGGGAAAATCATCATCCCAACTGGATCCATAATCTAGCGCACAAGCTCTCAACATGTCCTCCAGAATCTGATTGACTCGCTCGGTCTATCCATCTTTCTGCGGATGAAAGGTTGTATTAAACTCTAGCCTGGTACCCAAGGTTTCGTGTAACTGATTCCAAAACTTTGAAGTAAACTGTGTTCCTCTGTCTGATACGATGGTCCTCGGAACTCCGTGCAGACATACGATCCTGGTCATGTATATGTTCGCCAACTTAGAACTCGTGTAAGTGGTTTTCACGGGGATGAAATGGGATACTTTGGTCAAACGATCAACTATAACCCAAATAGTCATAGCCTGAACGAGTCCTGGGTAATCCTGTGATGAAATCCATGCCAAATTTATCCCACTTCCATTCAGGTATTGGCAACGGCTGAAGTAACCCTGCTGGTTTCTGACGCTCTGCCTTAACTCTCTGACATACGTTGCATATTGCTACATACTCTGCAATATCCTTCTTCATTCCTGTCGACCAAAACACTCTCCTTCAAGTCCAAATACATCATGGTGTTTCCTGGGTGAATAAAATAAGACGAATCATGAGCCTCCCGAAGAATTAACTTCCTAATCTCAGGGTCATTAGGCACATAGATACGATCCTCAAACCATAAAGTTTCGTGCTCATCCTCACGAAAACCTTTAGCCTTTCATTTACTCATCCTTTCCTTTATTTATGCAATCTCCTTGTCCATCTTCTGGGCTTCTCGGGTCTTTCCCAGCAAAGTGGACTGAATTTTCAGTGCCGCAACATAACCACTCGGAACTATCTCCAAGCAAAGTTCTCGGAGAACATCGACTAACTCCTGAGGTAATCCTCCGGTTATGAGTGTGTTAACATAACTCTTTCGGCTCAAAGCATCTGCTACGACATTGGCCTTTCATGGATGATAATGCAATCTCATATCATAATCCTTTATGAGCTCCAACCATCTTCTCTGCTTGAAGTTTAACTCCTTCTGCGTGAAGATGTACTTGAAACTCTTATGATCCGTGTAAACATCGCAATGGTTACCGATGAGAAAGTGTCTCCATGTCTTGAGTGCATGCACTAAGGCTGCTAACTCCAAATCATGCGTGGCATAATTCAACTCATGAGGTCAAAGCTGACATGAGGCATATGAAACAACTCTTCCTTCTTGCATAAGAATGCCTCCAAGTCCTTGACGAGAAGCATCGCAATATACTTGGAAATCCTTGCGTATGTTCGGGAGAATCAGCACTAGAGGTGTAACCAAACGTTTCTTCAACTCCTGAAAACCGGCCTCACAATCCTCGACCCATTTAAACTTGGTGTCCTTCTACAATAACTCTGTCATGGGCTTTGCAATCTTGGAAAAATTCTCAATAAATCTCCGATAATAACCTGCGAGTCCAAGAAAACTTCGGATCTCTCCAAGTGAGGTGGGTGCCAACCACTCAGTGATAGATGCAACCTTAGTAGGGTCTACTGTTATTCCTTCTCCTGATATAACATGTTCGAGAAATCCAATTTCCTTCAACCAAAACTCACATTTTCTAAACTTGGCATACAACTGATGTTCCCTGAGCTTCTCGAGAACCAAGCGCAAATGTTCCTTATGCCCTTCTTCATTCTTCGAGTAGACCAATATATCATCAATGAACACCACAACGAACTTGTCTAAGAACTCCATGAACACCTTGTTCATCATACTCATGAAATAGGCAGGGGCATTAGTCAAACCAAATGACATAACAGTATACTCATATAGCCCATACCTCATGGTAAAAGTTGTCTTAGGTATATCCTGCTCTCGGATCTTCAGCTGGTGATAACCTGATCGAAGATCGATCTTGGAGAAAACTTTAGCTCCCTGCAACTGGTCAAACAAATCATTGATCATCGGTAGAGGGTATTTGTTCTTGATCGTCACCTCATTCAGTGTCCGATAATCAATAACAATCCTTAAGGATCCATCCTTCTTCTCAACTAGAAGCACTGGGGCTCCCCAAGGTGACGAGCTTGGTCGAATATAACCTTTCTCCACTAACTCCTTAATCTGCTTCTTTATTTCCTCCAGATCATTGGCGGGCATCCGATACGGTCTCTTTGATATTGTTCCGTTGCCTGGCAATAACTTGGTCAGAAACTCTATGTCTCGGTCTAGTGGCATGCCTGGTAACTCCTCCGGAAATATACATCGGGATAATCCTTCAAAACTGGTACTTCTTCCTGAACAACTCCAGAAAGGGAATTCACCTGAGTCCTCCTCGGGGCATGCCTAGACACATACTTAATCCCTTTTCCCTCTGGAGTGGTGAGAAGAATTGATTTACTATCACAATCGATGTTTCCCTCAAACTTGGATAGCCAATCCATGCCTAGGATCACATACAATCCTTGTGACTCCAAGACAATAAGGTCGGTGGGAAAAACATGACTACCTATGGTTATTGGCAACTGATAACATCCCCGACTAGCCATATACTCTACTCCTGGGGAACTCACTAACATAGATGACTTAAGGGCTGCTGTTGGCAACTTAAACTTGTCCACAAATTCCCTTGATATGAATGAATGAGAGGCACCAGTATAAAAAAGAACAAGGGATGTAAATGCATTAATCATAAACTTACCGACAACTGCATCGGGCTGCTCCTCAATCTCCTCCACACTGACGTGGTTCACCTAACCTCTGGTGAAAGGGTTGGGCTTCTTTCCAAAACTTCCATTGCCATTTCCATTCTTTGCTTCAGAACATTCAGTGGCGCCCGATCTTCCCGCACTTGAAACAGGTAATGTGACTCAGATCCTTCTTGGCGGGTGTCGCGGGGTTGGAACAGCTCTAGTTGTTGCTTCCTCCATTCCCATTACCATTCTTAGGGCCATTGTGGTTGTGTGAACTTCCTCCATTGGGCGAATGTCCTCCATGGTTATGATGAGTATGTCCTCCTGAGTATGGGGAATAGCGAAGCTTCTGCTGAGCTCCAGAATTATACTTCCCCTATCCATACTTCCTCTTGCGGTTGTCTATCTGCTGCTGCTTGCCTTCAATCATGAGGGCCCTGTCTACCAGATCCTGGTAGTTGTTGAAGGTTGCCACCATCAACTGCATACTCGACTCATCATTGAGTCCCTCAAGAAACTTCTCCTGTTTAGTGGCATCTGTGGCCACATCATCTAGGGCATAGCGTGCTAACTTGCCGAACTCATCCACATATTATCCCACTGTACGACTCCCTTGGCATAAGTTGCGGAACTCACGCTTCTTCAAACTCATGTCTCCAGCTGAGACATGTGCGGTGCAGAAAGCTTGGTGAAACTGATCCCATGTAACTGTAGCTATGGGGTAAGTGGTGGTGAAATTCTCCCACCAAGAGGTTGCGGGTCCATCAAGCTGATGTGTGGCAAAGCACACTCTCTCCGCATCCGTGCATCCAGCAGTGGCCAGCTCCCTCCCAATCTTGCGGATCCAATCATCTGCAACAATCGACTCGCTGCTGCTAGAAAACACCGGCGGATTCAACCTCAGAAAGCGGGCTAGCTTGTCAACGGGGGGTGGTGGTGGTGGGTTGTTATTGTTGTTTTTGTTGTTGCCTTGGTTCTGGATCATCATCTGCATCAAGGAATTTTGCTGTTGGATCAACTGGGTGAGCTCCGTCAGGAAAGTGAATCCAGGGTCACGTCTTGGAGGCATATGATGGGTTAGAGGGGGTGAGAATACAAAATAGAATAAGATCTATGAGAGATTCCACTACCCATATACATATGAGGCAAATACATTCAATTCACACCACTCAACATCAAACAAGATTCACACAAATGATCTAACTACTATTACAAATCAATCAATTCTAACTACTTGGAAGAATACTACTAGTAACATGATGGTTGTCTAGAAGTTTTGATCGGTGGAAGACTCCATAATATCATCTCCAGCTTCGTCTTCATAATCATCATCACTATCATCATCATCATCATCATCACTGGTTCTGTGCCTGTGTCGGTGTCATCCAATATGATGTAGTCCTCTGAACCAATATCCACTTCAGGTTTTTGCTTTCACTACAAAAAAAGTACACTTCCATGATGATACGTGTTTGTAAGAGTAGGTCGCGTTTTTTGTCATGCATGTACATCCATGACAAATTTATGACAGAATCAAGATAGTCATACCTGTGCTGTCGTAGAAGTGTTCCATGACATTACCAAAATTATCATCACGGAAGTGTCCACTTCCATGACGAGAAATCGCGTGTCACAGAAGTGCTTTCCTCAAGGGTGACCGACACGTGGCATCCACCGTAACGGAACGCCGTTAAGCTATCGGGTCGGATTTTGGATCCGATAACCCGTTAACAGCCACGACCAATGCCGATTTTCCACATGTAAAATTCTCATTGGCTGACAGATCCACGTGTCAGCTCCGCGTTGGCACAGGTGTCACTCATCCAATGGTCGAGATGGGCCTATGATATGTTGACATGTGGACCGGCCCAAAAGTGGCCCACAAAGTTTAAATGGGCCGGCCCAACCGAAGGCCCATAAGATTTAGTGGACCATAATGGGCCGGCCCAGCTAAAGGCCCACAAAATTTAGCGGACCATAATGGGCCGGCCCAGCTAAAGGCCCATAAGATTTTGCGGACCACAATGGGCCGGTCCAGCTAAAGGCCCACAAGATTCTGCAGACCATAATGGGCCGACCCAGCTAAAGGCCCAACATTCTCTGTCAAATCGGCCCGTCAACGGCCTGGTCTAAACTTGTCATCAATGCGACCCATGGTCACTTCTGGCTCCTTAACAGTCCGCTAAGTAATTGGGCCGAATTACGGCCCGGTGTATTTCCGGCCTGTTAAAGGTCCGACTTCATTTGGGCCCTGTCGGTGTCAAAACCGGCGGATCTCGGGTAGGGGGTCCCGAACTGTGCGTCTAGGCGGATGGTAACAGGAGACAACGGACAAGATGTTTTACTCAGGTTTGGGCCCTCTTGATGGAGGTAAAACCCTACGTCCTGCTTGATTAATATTGATGATGTGTGTTACAAGAGTAGATCTACCACGAGATCAAGGAGGCTAAACCCTAGAAGCTAGCCTATGGTATGATTGTTGTTCGTCCTACGGACTAAAGCCATCCGGTTTATATAGACACGGGAGAGGGCTAGGGTTACACAGAGTCGGTTACAATGGTAGGAGATCTACATATCCGTATCGCCAAGCTTGCCTTCCACGCCAAGGAAAGTCCCATCCGGACACGGGACGAAGTCTTCAATCTTGTATCTTCATAGTCTTGGAGTCCGGCCGATGATGATAGTTCGGCTATCCGGACACCCCCTAGTCCAGGACTCCCTCAGTAGCCCCTGAACCAGGCTTCAATGACGACGAGTCCGGCGCGCATATTGTCTTGAGCATTGCAAGGCGGGTTCCTCCTTCGAATAATTTATAGAAGATTGTGAACACCAGGATAGTGTCTGGCTCTGCAAAATAAATTCCACATACCACTGTAGAGAGAATAACATTTACACAAGTTCAATCTGCTGACGTATTTCATGGCGTGACGTCACACCACTACCAAGCCTTTACTCGAATTGTTTTTATTGTACCACCTCAGCGTGTTTAGCAAAGCGGTTTCCTTGGCACGTCTTGTCGAAGCAGAGATCGTGTTCCCCTTATTCCGGGATTCCCATCAATGCGGACGTGGGTAACCCAACCGCGCCATTGATTGCGGCGGTTGGGAGATAAGCGAGTTTTATTAGGCCGGTGGGGACGCATGTTTCCATCCGCCCATATAAGGGGATAAAGATCCAACCCTTTTACCCGCGCCTTCTTCCTCCTTGGCTTATCCATCTCTGCGAACTCGAGCTCCAGCACCCAAGTCCGCACATCTCACCTCAACCTTCTCCAACTATGTCCGGAGCGGGAGGCAAGTGGATGGCCTCCTCCGTCACGGAGGGGCACATCCAGAAGCTGCGCAGCGCCAGATATTTATCCAGCAACATCGCGCATCGGCTCCCCGACGAGGGAGAGCTCATCCCCACCCCCAGGCCCCATGAGAGGGTAGTATTTCTTACCCATTTCCTCCGCGGACTGGGCTTCCCACTCCATCCCTTTGTCCGGGGGCTCATGTTCTACTACGGCCTGGATTTCCATGATCTGGCCCCGAATTTCATCCTCAACATCTTGGCGTTTATCATCGTGTGTGAGGCCTTCCTCTGCATCCAGCCCCACTTCGGCTTGTGGCTCAAGACCTTCAGTGTCAAGCCGAAGGTTCTGAAGGCAGCCAAGCGGAGTGCGGAGGCGCCATGGTGGGCAGGATGTCCAACGTTACTTGGCTTGAGGGCACTTTCGTGGAAACCATTAAGGGGTGGCAATCAGGGTGGTTCTACATCACCGAGCCGCGTGACCCCGAATGGGCTGCGGCCCCCGAATTCAGATCTGGCATCCCCACACGGCTCACCTCCTGGAAAGAGAGCGGCCAAACATGGGGTGATTCGGAGGAGCTGACCGGACTCCAAGCCTGCGTCCAAAAGCTAGTGGACAAGAAGCTCAAGCTTGTCAACGTAGTCCAGGTCATGCTCATCCGCCGGATCCTCCCGTGCCAACGACGGGGCTTCAACATGTGGGAGTTCGATCCGGCACAGCACCAGACTTTGAGCGGGCTCTTCGACACTATGTACGAAGATGTCTGGAAGGTGCTGTTCAAGGGCGCCGAGGCTCCCGCATCCACTACCGAAGATCGCGGATTCAGCTCGCAGCGTCCGGCTGACGAGGTAAGCGATTTTGTCCTTTACAGGATGCTTGTTTTCCATAGTTTGACTCTATGCGGGATCTAAACTCCCTTTCCTTTGACAGGACTGGCTGACGAAGGCCGAACAGACTATCTGTCTGGCCCCATTGCCAGAGGACCCAGCGGACGCCCGCCTAACGGGGCTGCTAGCTCCGGCACCCCACGTGGTGCCGGAGAAGAAAGCCAAGAAGAAGGCCACGGGCACTCGGAATAGTTCCCGTTTTCAGGTGTTATCGGGTGACGACTCCGAGGCTGACTCCTCTCACAAAGGTGAGGAGGATAAGAAGAAAGCCTCTCCCCCAGCGGGGGGAGGGGGGGAAAGGAAGGCCTCCCCAACGAGGGAGGCCGAAGGGTCCAAGAAGGGAAAAACTCTTTCCCCGGACTGCTCTGCCAACGCTAGTGACGACGACGAGGACTGGCCTCCAAGGGCCAAACCCCTGGCGAGATCGTAAGTATCCGGACTCCCGAATAACTTCATGGTTTTTCTTTTTTGCCACGCAATGTCTTTCTAATGCCGCATACAACCCTGCAGTCCGCCCAAGGATGATCTTCCCGCTTCGTCGAGCCGGTCCTTAGGTGCGTCGGATATGGATTCTCTTCCGACCGCCTTCGCCCCCCGTGACACGGACGATGCCGAGGTGGGATCCCGGGATGGGACCCACCAGGAGGAGGAGGCCCCGGATGTGTCGCAGGACAACCTCCCGGACTTTGCACCGGACTCGGCCCCGGAACCCATAATGGCTCCGGAGTCCGGCGGGCGGCCCCTTCGTAAGAAGGGCAAGACCGTGACGCCGGCAGCCTCTGTCCAACCGGAGGCGCCGGATATCTTGCTGGAGGCGCTCAATGGCGCTTCCATCAAAGAGGAACACCGCACTGTTATGAGTGCGGTGATTCAAAAGGTTCATCTTGCCAAGAGCAGGCTGACCGAAGCCTGCAGCAGCCTTCTAACAGGCTTTGAGGTAAGAGTTTTGATATATGTAAAATAGTACCGCATAGACAGTAGCCCCTGATGCTCGGTTCAGTGTTCGGAAAGAAAAGCCGGACTGAGGATCTTAAAAGATATACGCAGGAGTCATAAAAAAATATGTCAATATGGGATTGCAGGTTGCGCTGCTGACCTCTCCCGCACTGACTGCGGAGGTCAATACTTTGAAGCAAAACCTCGAGCGGTCCGAGAACGAGCTCGGCCGTGCCAAGAAGCAGCTCGAGGACAAGGAAGGTGAGTACGACCTTATTAAAATTGTACCTTACAGAAAAGGATTTTGGTTGCAAAAAGAATGACAAGGATAACGTGGGTATTGCAGGGGCCACTAACGAGGTGGCTACCCTGAAGGAGGCGGTGGCCGCGGCCGAACGTAATGCGGCCCCGGAGCGCACCGAGCGAGAGAAGCAGGAGGCGCGGGTGGCGGAGGTACAGCAAGAGCTCCAGGATCTCGTGAAAAAACATGAGAGCCTGGAGCGTGACTCGAAGACTCGAGAGTCTGAGCTTGCAACTGCTCTTGAGAGTGCCAAAGCCGCTAAGGCCGAAGCCTACAAGGCCCTCCAAGAAATCGAGGCGTTGAAGAAAATAGCAGCGGGTAAGGCATTTTTCATGCAAAGTAAGCATGTGAGTGTTAATTACCTGTTTCTTACCCGAATTCGGAGCTCTCCAGGAGCATTCGTAGATCTTCCTCATAGCGTGTCCGATGCTGCCGCGTTCTACCGGGTCGAGGAGGGGAGCTCGACGGAGAAGGTCTTCTGGTCTCAGTATGCTGAGGCCGGACATCCGGTGCCCCTTAGCGACCAGCTGAAGCAGCTGGTCGAGCTCCACAAGGCGGCCGAATAGGCCATGAAGGGCCTCATAGTTCGGTTGTGGCCTAAGGAGGCCATGCCTGGGAGCTACTTCGGCCTGGTGCGGCGGCTGGTGGATGCGTGCCCGTGGGTTGAAGTCATCAAGCACTCCGCCTGTATTGAAGGTGCCCGTCGGGCCCTTGCCCGCGCAAAGGTGCACTGGGGCAAGATGGATGCCCAGAAGCTTGTGACGGACGCGCCACCGCAGGGCAAGGAGCATCGCACGCCCGAGATGTATTATAAGAGTGTCCTGAAGGGTGCCCGCATTATTGCGGTGAGTGCTCCAAAGATGTAATATTTGAGTAGACTCGCATTTTGTTATCCTGTGCGCTGAAAACTTAGTTCATATGCGCTAAGCAACGCTTGTTAATTTAAAATATTACCTTCTGTGCGGCTGTTTATCAAATCTGAGAGATGGCAAGTCGTCGGCTTCAGCCCCCATGCCGCGAGTGCTGGGGTGTTCGGGATAAACTTGAGCACTCTTGTTCCCATTTTTGGGTCCATCTAGGGAGGCGCTCAACACAACGAACAAGGCAACCGGACTTATAATGCTTGAACACTCTCACTTAGCCATAGAATTCTATAATTTTAAATTTCGGCGAAGCCCCTAGTCTTCGGAAGGACGAATTTGGGGCGCTATCCACGCCTGGGCCGGACAAAGCCGGCTCCTCACTCTAAGCGGCATAAGTCTTTAGGGACTCGCAAAAAACCTCTCGAACAACGACCAGCTTTCTCCTCATCATGACGGTCAGTTTTAGCTTTCTCCACTGAGGCGCTCGCCCAGCTCAACTGGGGCGCAATCGCAGTGGTTCTCCCAGTGCTACCTTAGCCGATACAGCGGAATGTACGGTACCAAAACATGGGAGCCGGGAAAACCCAACTATTGAGCCAAGACATGATTTGGAGCCGATGCATATAATGCTATAAGTTCGGGGTGCCGCACTTGTGAAAGTGTTCGGACTTATCACACCATGATGCGGGAAACATAAGCCTCTGGTGTATTTAGCCGTACCAAAATGTACGGATGCAACAAGTCATAAATGAACATATGTATAAGAAAGAAATGGAATTGGAAGCAAAAAGGTGCTGCATTACTTATTCAAGAAAAACTGCTGTAAATGCAGAACGATACAAATGGTGCGATAAGCAAGGGGTGGGACTATTAAACATGCCCCCCTCCAGGGGTAGGCTGCGGAATGGTGCATAAAACAGATTTAATGCTCGTAATGGAGACCACCTGGATATTCGTTGTAGACTTTCTCCTTCCCTGGCTGTTGCATCGTGAGTTCGGCAGGTCTGCTGCCGGACAGGGCCTCTGACGAACGGAGTCATGTGGGTAAAAATAAAAAGGAAAAAGAAAAAAAAGAACGACACACTTGAGAGCCCCTGGTGTGGTTGAGCCGCAGTCTGGGCCTATCGTGGTCGTGCCCCTCTCCCCATGCCCATGGTATCTTCAGAGCGTAATGGTGTACGCGAAGGACCTGTCTTGATGTTTTACAAGGGCTGGGGTTGGGGCCGCACTGCTACGCGTGCTCGGAACGTGCCAGGTGGTCTTGTTGTAGGTTACTCCGGGCGCGTTTAGCCGTGTCTGGTCGTTTAACGGCCAGACTCGAGAATTGCCTTAAGAGGCTGCACTGTACTTCTGCCGCGAGAGCCGCTGTGTGTTCCTCCGTTCGGAGAGAGCGTTCAGTGTTTCCGTTGACCGTGATGACTCCTCGAGGGCCTGGCATCTTGAGCTTGAGGTATGCGTAGTGCGGCACCGCGTTGAACTTTGCGAACGCGGTACGTCCGAGCAGAGCATGATAGCCGCTGCGGAACGGAACTATGTCGAAGATTAACTCCTCGCTTCGGAAGTTATCCGGGGATCCGAAGACCACTTCCAGTGTAACTGAGCCTGTACAATTGGCTTCTACACCTGGTATGACGCCTTTAAAGGTCGACTTGGTAGGTTTAATTCTTGAGGGGTCTATGCCCATTTTGCGCACTGTATCCTGATAAAGTAGATTCAGGCTGCTGCCGCCATCCATCAGGACTCTGGTGAGGTGAAATCCATCGACCATTGGGTCTAAAACCAATGCGGCGAATCCGCCGTGGCGGATGCTGGTGGGGTCGTCCCTTCGATCAAAGGTGATCGGGCAGGAGGACCATGGATTGAACTTCAGGGCAACTGGCTCCATCGCGTATACATCCCTGAGTGCACGCTTCTGCTCCCGTTTGGGTATGTGCGTTGCGTATATCATGTTCACCGTCCGCACCTTTGGGGGGAAACCCTTCTGTCCTCTATTGTTCGGTGGTCGGGTCTCTTCCTCGTCATTGCTATGCAGCCCCTTGTCATTGTTTTCGGCAATTAACTTGCCTGCCTGCTTGAATACCCAACAGTCCCTGTTGGTGTGGTTGGCTGGCTTTTCGGGGGTGCCATGTATCTGGCACGAGCGGTCGAGTATACGGTCCAAATTGGACAGACCCGGAGTAGTTCTTTTGAATGGCTTTTTCCGCTGACCGGGTTTAGAGCCTCTGAATCCGGCATTGACTGCCGTATCTTCACTATTATCGCCGTTAATGCGGCGTTTGTTTTTGTTGCGACACGACCTGCCATTACGGTCCTTGATATCCGGACTGCCAGAATTTTTGCTGAGGTTGTTGCTGCGTGCTAGCCAGCTGTCCTCACCCGCGCAGAAGTGGGTCATGAGTGATGTGAGGGCGGCCATGGATTTCGGCTTTTCCTGTCCCAGGTGCCGGGCAAGCCACTCGTCGCGGATGTTATCTTTGAAGGCCGCGAGGGCCTCCGCATCCGGACAGTCGATGATTTGGTTTTTCTTGGTTAAGAACCATGTCCAGAATTGTCTGGCCGATTCGTTTGGCTGCTAAATTATATGGCTTAGGTCATCAGCGTCTGGTGGTCGCACATACGTGCCTTGGAAGTTATCGAGGAATGCGGCTTCCAGGTCTTCCCAACTCCCAATTGACTCTGTTGGCAAGCTGTTAAGCCAATGCCGGGCTGGTCCTTTAAGCTTGAGGGGGAGATATTTGATGGCGTGAAGATCGTCACCGCGGGCCATGTGGATGTGAAGGAGATAGTCTTCGATCCAAACCACGGGGTCTGTTGTGCCATCATAAGATTCAATATTCACGGGTTTAAACCCTTCGGGGATTTGATGATCCATTACTTCATCTATGAAGCATAGTGGGTGTGCGGTGCCTCTGTACTGGGCGATATCACGACGGAGCTCAAAAGAGCTTTGTCTATTTTGTTCGGCCCGGCCGGACTTACTGTGTTCGGCGCGACGGTTGTCTTCACGTATCATGGGGCGCCCACGCGATCCATAGATCGATCTTGATTGTCTTGCCTTATCCTCCAATATATCTCGCAAGTCCGAAGTGTTCCCCTGTGGCCTTGTGCTTTTCGAGCGATGACGGGGTACGGTTCTAGTGAAGGGCCTAGGGGCCTCTCTGTCGCGACCACGGGGTGGTCGGTCAGCCGTATTGTCTGCTGGTGATGCAGGTTCATACGCCTCCTCCTCTAATCGGGGGAGCATCTTGCGTTTAGGGTAGCTTTTGGAGGGGCGTTCGAGCTCATGCTCTTCGGCCGCGAGGACTTCAGTCCATCTGTCGGCTAGCAGATCTTGATCAGTTCTAAGCTATTGCTGCTTTTTCTTGAGGCTGTTTGCCGTGGCCATAAGCCTGCATTTAAAACGCTCTTGTTCGACGGGATCCTCAGGCACGATGAATTCGTCATCGTCGAGGCTTGCCTCGTCTCCGGAGGGAGGCATATAATCCTCTACCTCTTCTTCTGCCGCTCTCTCATGAGGGCTGGCGTCTCCGTCCTCCTGTGCTGAATCTTGCTGGAGTGGGTTGTCTTCGGCACTGTCTGGTATGTTATTATCTCCGGTGCCGGAATCTTCATTCTTGCTGTGGCGGGATTTAGAGCGGCGCCACTGACGCCGGCGCTTGGGCTGTTTCTTGGGGGGGGGTCATCCTCCGCTGTTCCTTCGCCATTCCCATCCTTTGGGATATCCACCATGTATATCATATGATGAGGTGGCTTTCCAGTGCCCGGTAGGCGCTGGTTCTTGGTTGTCTCCGGCATCGTCGTCCATACCGTCGATGTCTTCGGAGTCGTAGTCTAGCATGTCGGTTAGATTGTCGACAGTGGCTACCAAGTGGGTGGTGGGTGGGTTTTGAATTTCTTCGTCGTCCGCATCCCAACCATCCTGACCATAGTCCGGCCAAGGCTCTCCTGATAACGAGAGATACTTTAGCGAACTCAAGATGTCGCCGAAAGGTGAGTGTTGAAAGATGTCCGTGGCAGTGAACTCCATGATCGGCGCCCAACCGGATTCAATTGGAGGGGGCGCGGGAGGCTCGGAGTCCGGCGAGGAGTCTGGCACCTCAGAGTCATGGGCTTCATGAGGGAGAAGATCAGTGTTCGGCTCTATCGCCGTAGAGGTTGCAGCCCCCGAGGCGGTGTCTAGCCATCCGTCCTCGATCTGCGCAGCCGGCTCTGAATTGAAGATCGGAGCGGGCTCGAGTGCGGCCTCCAAGGTACTGTCCGGCTGCAGAGCTAGATCATGCCCGTCGTGACAGTGCGGCGCACTTGGCTGTGGCTCGAATCCATCGAAGATCAAGTCCCCGCGGATGTCAACCGTGAAGTTCAAACTTCCAAATCTGACCTGACGGCCAGGGGCGTAGCTTTCGATCTGCTCCAGATGGCCAAGCGAATTGGCCCGCAGTGCAAAGCTGCCGAATACGAAGATCTGTCCGGGGAGGAAGGTCTCACCCTGGACTGCATCGTTGATGATGATCGAAGAAGCCATTGAGCCTATCGGTGACGACACAGAGGAACTCTCAATGAAAGCACCAATGTCGGTGTCAAAACCGGCGGATCTCGGGTAGGGGGTCCCGAACTGTGCGTCTAGGCGGATGGTAACAGGAGACAAGGGACACGATGTTTTACCCAGGTTCGGGCCCTCTTGATGGAGGTAAAACCCTACGTCCTGCTTGATTAATATTGATGATGTGTGTTACAAGAGTAGATCTACCACGAGATCAAGGAGGCTAAACCCTAGAAGCTAGCCTATGGTATGATTGTTGTTCGTCCTACAAACTAAAGCCATCCGGTTTATATAGACAATGGAGAGGGCTAGGGTTACACAGAGTCGGTTACAATGGTAGGAGATCTACATATCCGTATCGCCAAGCTTGCCTTCCACGCCAAGGAAAGTCCCATCCGGACACGGGACGAAGTCTTCAATCTTGTATCTTCATAGTCTTGGAGTCCGGCCGATGATGATAGTTCGGCTATCCGGACACCCCCTAGTCCAGGACTCCCTCAGGCCCATTTACAGGCCATCAAAACTTTCGGCCCATAAACGACCGTGAAGGATTTGGGTCATATTCGGCCATGTTTGTCATTCGGCCTGTTAGAGGCCCACTATAGATTTGGCCCACTTTTGGCATGTTATCATTTTCGGCTCGTTAAAGCCGGACGTAAACCATGGGCCATATGTGGCCCAACGTCATATCGGGCCCATTAACGGCCCATATAAAAATGACGATAATCTAGCCCGACTGAAGTTCCGGCCTGTTAAAGGCCCGTGTATTAGGTCAGCGCATTTACGGCCCGTCTGAATTTCGGCCTGTCAAATATCCGCATCATAAATGGGCCACCATTCCGGTCTGCTAAGTCCAGTGGGTTATTTCGCACAACCAGGGCCCAATCTCACTTTCGGTCTATTAAAGGCTCATGTTTTTTATGGGCTCGACATATTTACACCTGTAAACGGCCTACTTTTACTGAGGGCCCAAATTATGTTTAGGCCTGTTAAAGGCCCACTATGGGCACAGGCCTACCAGAAAAATTTGAAAGCTTATGCTAATATAAGCCCAGATACTTTTAGTGGGCTACATGCTAATTTCAGCCTGTAATCGTTTTTAGCCCAATTGGAATGGGCCCGACGAATGTTGGCATGTTGGGCTCCTACGAAGCTTTCGTCCGAATACATTACTGAGATAAACCTACACTATACAAAAATAGCGTCATAATTACTGCAGCCTGTGGCAGCATCATAAATGTTGTATCACAACAAAATAAATTCCAATCATACAACAAAAGGCCTGTTGGCATAAAGTTTACAGTCCTTCCAGATAAAAGCACCATCAGATGTATAGAAGCACAGATCATTTGACCTGAGTGCTAATGTTTCAGGCTGTAGAATCTGATGGAGCAGCACGTTCTCCACCTTTTTTCCGCCATTGCTCTTCAACAATGAAGCGAATGTCTGATAGTCTGGTTTCAAAACCATTCATATCTTGATGGCATTTCTCAACCACTATTCTTGTTTCCGAAACAACGTCCATTAGGGATTGGACTTGTGTCTGGAGCACAGATATATCACTCTGTCTAGCAGGAAGATTTTTTTAGTAGGCGATTTGGACGAGATTACCTTGACAACCAACCCAGAATTACGCAGGAAGGTGCTTTTTGCACTGTTAGTGGAGAGATACTGACGCACTGTAGCAAGAGGTGACATTGTGCCTGTAGTAGCCTCGTCACCTTCAGGTGGTTGTGGCTGTTCAATCATTTGTTC
This sequence comes from Triticum aestivum, assembly GCF_018294505.1. Classification (NCBI taxonomy): domain Eukaryota; kingdom Viridiplantae; phylum Streptophyta; class Magnoliopsida; order Poales; family Poaceae; genus Triticum; species Triticum aestivum. The sequence continues at coordinate 658,110,266 of NC_057801.1, forward strand.
CATAGCTTCCTGAAAGTTTGAACTTGTAGATTAGTGTACCAGTGAGTTACTAATGAGACAAAAACAAACAAAGTAGGTTAAATGTTTATACATAACTTATTTTGGTGAACTACTGTAATACATTAGCATGTATTGTAGTGCCAACTACATAATAAAATCACTTTCGGAACATATGTCCATGTAGCATGCCTACTGTATTGTCTATTTCCTCACATTCGTTGACATCTAAGGATAAAGAGACATGGTTTAAAGTAGGATGAACATAGTATGACATCATTCATATCATGGGCAAACAAATATAAAACAAACAGGCTATTTTATCATTGTGTGCGCACCTGAATATAACAACTAGATTACAGATCAAGACCAAAAGAATATCCTTCATATCTTTTAAACCATGTAAGGTGAAATGATACATTAAGACAACTGTGTATAAAAGTGAACAGAGTAACTGACATTGGCTGCAAACCAAGTAGTTAAATGAACACATCACAGTACCAATCAGTTCAAGGCAGGAGGAGTAAGGACTTACAACATCGGCTTGAACTGGTGTGCTCATGCCCTTCATCTTGCTGGTGTGGCAATCCTTGAAGATTTGCACTGCATTCGGTTCAGGTTCTTTTTGGTCCGCACGGGCTTTCCGCTGTATTTGGAACAAGTCAATATAGATACGATAATATGGCACAAAAAAAGAAGGAAGTAGCAACTATTTACAAGAGCCTCACAGTGTGCAATATAGCTACGAGATCCTGTTGTCTGTTGGAATTTCACTTTAGAACGGTTGGTTTTGTTCTTCAAACAGTTAGCCTAGAAGAAGATACACTTGTAAGGCACATACATAAATACAAGTTCAATATGTGGTCTAATCAAATACATATAGCCTACCTGATACTTTGGATCAGACCAGTGTTTAACGAGGGCTGTCCAGTCTTCATCTGTAATATATTCCACTAGAGATGTTTGGGCGATTTCATTGTTAGCCTTGCCTTCAAAGTGAGATTTTCTAAGGTGGTACCGATACTGTCGCAGAGCAGACTGAAAAACATGAGTGCATGCTTGTTTAGTTGCATCATCTTTTGGATCCAACTTGAACCTCATCTATTGAAAAAAGAATGTGAGTCTTATTAGGAGGAAGCTAGAAAGTATGGGACAGAGCAAGACAATATTACTAATTGCGATGAATAACATTACTTACAGATAAATGGTCAAGGAAGGTGTTAAACTGGGTATTGTCTTTCTCATTCCTGTACTGGATCCACGTTGGGAGGATACGCGCATGACACCTAACGGCAACGACTGCCTCTGATACTAACTTGGCTGACTCTGTAGCATCACGTGGTCTTTTTAAACCTGCCTCAAAATGGATCTCCATTCTTCCTCCTTTAGATTTTGTTAATCTGTCAAGCATTATCCCAGTTGTCTGTTTCCGCTTGCGCCGTGGTGCTAGTTCAACAATGAATATGGAAAGTGTTAGTGTACATCAAATTGTGAGAGTACATATAAAGGAGCATGCAACTGCAACTTGACTTGGTCAGGTACCGTCTTGGTGTTGATGCTCATGAGGTTCATCTGATCTTGCCAAGTCCTGTTGTGTCAACAGTGCTTCGAAAGTAGTGTTAGGTGTGAAGGCAGCTTGGGAACTGGCCAGTTCCGGAGCAAACGAACGAGTAACTGGTTGAGATGCTGGTACAGTTGAAGCGGATGCTGCAGCTGGTGGAGCAGGTGATACTGTGTTTGTAGATTTAGCCGGTGGACTTGGACCTTCTAGTGCACTATAAGTACCAGCAGAATCTCGACGGCAGAGCCTTTTCCGTTTCACCCGACGAGTAACAGCAGTCCCTACTATATTATTTTCCTTGTTCTTTTTTGACTTTGCCATGTCAAGCTGTACCCACAACACAAAAGAATAAAATCACTCTTCAGAACTCATTGATGCATGATACATACAAGCAATACTTTGATGTAAGACAACCGTATGAGGATGGAATATGTAAGAAAAATAGGACGACACGACATATTCACAGCTACGATGTGCAAACTGAGAAGAAGGATTTTCAAGAAAATAGAAGTAATGCAAGCTAGACACCATATGAAAGATGCAACCAATATTACTCTACCAAGTTAAAAGTCTCTTGTCATAAGTGGCAATTCAAAAAATTAGAAGCAGTACAATGTAGAAATCAATGCAAGATGCAACCACTATAAAACTGCCATGTTAAAAGCGTCCAATCATGAGTTACTGATGCGGGATACACAACAGCAGTACTTTGATGTAAGAACATGGTATGATAGATAGATGCAGTGTATTCTAGACACAAAAAGCCATGTCATATGCACATGTATAATGTATAAACTCACCAGGTGCAATTTAATCAAAATAGAAGAAATACAGGCTAGACAACATATGCAACATGAAACCAATTATCACACTGTCAACTTAGAGCAAGCACCTGCGATGGTGGAGTGCGGGAGATGAACTCATCATGTAGACTTGGGACTTCAACTTCATTAGCAGTAGCAGTGGCAAATCTAGAGAGTCTCTGTTTGCATCGGTGCGGAGTACCACCAACATCCCCTAACTTACTCTTTCCTTCCTATTTTCTGATATTGCCTTATAAGTCAAAACCACAAGAAGATGAATAAAATTAGCTCTGCATAACTGGTTGATGCATGATACAGACGAACACTACTTTGATGTAAGGCAAGTGCAGGAAGATGGAATATATGCAAAAAAAGACAGCATTTCATATTCACACGTACGATAGGAGGATGGAATATGTATGAAAAAACAGTAAGCGGAAGTCATTTCAACAAAATTAGAAGAAATGAAAGCTAGGCACCATATGAACATGCAACCAATATCACTCTATCAGGTAAAAAGTGTCTCATCATAAGTGCCATTTCAAGAAATTAGAAGCAGTACAAGCTAGAAGACAATGCAAGATGCAACCTACATCACAGTCCCAAGTTAAATGTGTCTTATGGGTAAGTGATCATTGCAGGTATAAGTTGTAAGCTACGCAGATGCAATTCAACATAATCAGAAGCAATACAAACTAGACATCATACGGAAAACACAACCACGTATAACAGTTCCAAGTAAGAGCAAGCACCTGTGATGGTGGAGTAGGGGAGATGTGCTCATCGTGTACACGTATGTTCTAGAAATAGGAACACGTGTCATATTCACAGGCATTATGTGTAAAGTAAGCAGATGCAATTCAAGTTAGAAGCAATACAATCTAGACATCATACGCAACATGCAACCACATATAATAGTGTCAAGTTAGAGCAAGCACCTGTGATGGTGGAGTAGGGGAGATGTGCTCATCATCTACACAGCTACGTTGACTGTCCAGCCTTGTGTTGTCTTGAGAATCTTGTTGGGAGGATGGCGGAGTAGAATCTGTAGAGACCCCCTGTTTGAGTTGCTCTGAAGGACCACCATCATCCACTGCCGAACTAATTTCCTTCAGCTGTAATGATTTTGCATTGTGAAGTCAAACCGATAAGAAAAAGGAATAAAATTCGCTCTTCAGAACTCATTCATGCATGATACTGACAAACACTACTCGGATGAAAGGCAAACACATGATGCAAGGATGGAATATGTATGAAAAATAGGATGGTGTGACATATTCACACCTATGATTTGGTAACTAAGCAGAAGGCATTTCAACAAATTAGAAGCACTGCAAGCTAGACACCATATGAAAGATGCAACCAATATCACTCTGCCAAGTTCAAACTGTATGGTGTTTCAACAAATTAGAAGCAGTATATGCTAGAAATCATATGCAGGACACAACCAATATCACAGTGGCGACTTAAAGGTGCCTTATCATAAGTGACTGATGCGGGATATGCAAGAATAGTAGTCTGATGTAGAAACAGGAACACATGTCATATTCATAGGCATTATGTGTAAAGTAAGCATATGCAATTCAACAAAGTTAGAAGCAATACAAGCTAGACATCATACGCAACATGGAACTACATATAATAGTGCCAAGTTAGAGCAAGCACCTGTGATGGTGGAGTAGGGGAGATGTGCTCATCATCTACACAGCTACGTTGACTGTCTAGCCTTGCGTTGTCTTGCTAATCTTGTTGGGAGGATGGCGGAGTAGAATCTGTAGAGAACCTCTGTTTCAGTTGCTCGGAAGGACCACCATCATCCAATGCCTTGCCAATTTCCTTCAGCTTTATTGATTTTGCATTGTGAGGTCATACCAACAAGAAAAAGGAATATCATTCGCTCTTTAGAACTCATTCATGCATGATACTGACGAACACTACTCTGATGAAAGGCAAAGTCATGATACGAGGATGGAATATGTACGAAAAAATGGACAGCTTGACATATTCACACCTATGATGTGGTAACTAAGCAGAAGGCACTTCAACAAATTAGAAACACTGCAAGACACCATATGGAAGGTGCAATCAATATCACTCTGCCAAGTTAAAATTGTCTCGTCATAGGTGGCGTTCATCAAACTAGAAGCAATACATGCTAGAAATCATATTCAAGACGCAAACCAATATCACACTGCCAACTTAAAGGTGTCCCATCATAAGTGACTGATGCAGGATACACAAGAAGAGTAGTTTCATGTAAGAACATGCTGTGATAGACAGATATAGTATGTACCAAAAACAAGAAAGCGTGTCATATTCACATGTATCACGTGTAAGCTAAGCAGATGCAGTTTACACTAATTAGGAGCAATACGAGCTAGACACCATATGCAACATGCAACCAGATATCACACTGCCAAGTTAGGGCAAGCACCTTGGATGGTGGAGTAGGGGCGCGGAGACTTGGACCATGTAATGCACTATCAGTACAAGGAGAATCGGTACAGATGCTCCGTTTATGTTGCTCCATCATCACATTCCTTACTCTTTTCCTTCCTCTTTCTTGATTTTGCCTTGTCAAGTCAAACCCACAAGAAAAAGGAATAAAATTTGCTCTTCAGAACTTATTGATGCATGATACTGACGAACACTACTTTCATGTAAGGCAGCTGCATGATAGGAGGATGGAATATGTATGAAAAACAGGACGGCGTGACATATTGACATGTATGATGTATAAAGTGTAAACTAAGCACAAGGTGCTTGAACTTGTTAGAATCGATGCAAGCTAGAAACCAAATGAAAGGTGAAGCCAATATCACTCTACCAAATTAAAAGGGTGCCCTAACAAATGTATTTGACCAAATTAGAAGCAATACATGGCAACAGGCTAGAAATAATATGCAATATGCAATGAATAAAGGTGACTCATCATAAGTAATTGATGCAGGATACAGAAGAGAGGTAGTTTCATGTAAGAACAAGGTTAACACATAGATGTAGTGTGTACCAAAAATAGGAAGGCATGTCATATTCACAGGTATAGTGTGTAAACTAAGCAGATGCAATTTACCCTAATTAGAAGCATTACAAGCTAGATACCATATGCAACATGCAACCACATATCACACTGCGAAGTTGGAGCAAGCACCTGTGATGGTGGTGTAGGGGAAGTGTTGTCTTCAGGTACAGAGCAACGTTCAATATCTTCATTTAGGCTTGCTGTTTCTTGAGAATCATGTGGAGAGGATGAAATTGCATTCTTTATAAGAGTATTGCGTCTCATATTAACCCACGCGCGTGACTGTCTCATCATAAGCGATAGTCGCAGGATACACAAGAACAGTAGTTTGATGTAAGAACATGGTGTGATAGGCAGATGTAGTATGTACCAAAAACAGGAAGGCATGTCATATTCACATGTATAATGTGTAAGCTAAGGAGATGCAATTTAACAAATTAGGAGCATTGATGAGGGATACACAAGAGAAGTAGTTTGATGTAAGAACATGGTTAATAGAAAGACGTAGTATGTACCAAAAACAGGAAGGCATGTCATATTCACAGGTATAATGTGTTAACTAAGCAGATGCAATTTACCCTAATTAGAAGCATTACAAGGTAGACACCATATGCAACATGCAAACACATATCACACTGCCAAGTAAGATCAAGCACCTGCGATGGTGGTGTGGGGGAATTGCGGTGATCAACTAGAGAGCTACATTGACTATCTTCATTTAGCCTTGCTGTTTCTTGAGAATCATGTGGGGACGATGACAGTGCACTCTTGAAACGAGTAGGGCGTCTCACAGTAACCCACCCGGGTGACTGTCTCATCATAATTGATTGATGAGGGATACAAAAGAGCATTTGTTTGATGTACGAACATGGTTAATAGACATATGTAGTACGTATCAAAAACAGGAAGGCATGTCATTATCAAAGGTATAATGTGTAAAGTAAGCAGATGCAATTTAACCAAATTGGAAGCAATACAAGCTAGACACCATATGCAACATGCAACCACATTTGACAGCGCAAAGTTAAAGCAAGCACCTGGGATGGTTGTGTGTGGCAATTGAGATCATCAACTGCAGAGCTACTTTTACTGTCTCCAACTGCTGACACTGCACCCATTAGAGCGTTGAAACGCTTACTGCTTATCTTCGAATTCCACTAGAGCGAGTTCTGTCTTTTCTTTTCTGCATTCATCAACACTACGTCAGAGTCTGAAATACCCATGCATAAAAAAACAATAGTGTGAGTATGGGTGAAGTGTGTGCACAATTAGTACAGTGTAAAGGTAGCAGATAGCAGGTCGGTGAGAAATAAATGACGGGAGACATATGATAGCTCTACAACATGCATGGCACACTCAATTACTACATGATTATATGAAAATAACAGTTGACTGAAAGCAAATAGATCAGTCCATTTTTTCTACACCGTCCGATGTACAAAGAACGGGGAGATCGCCTTCATCTACCTCCAGCCAGTCAGTGTTGATGATCTTCCTCGAAACGCCAGCGACCACCGGCCTAGTATTCCTCCCCTGCCTGCGCCCTCCCCTCGACCTCACCGCACCGCCATGCTTGGCACCGCCCCCCCAGCCATCCATTCAAGCCCCGCCGACCTCCAGATCGGGCGCAAGCAGCTCCTGCGCCCCACACCCCTATGATAGACACCGATGCGCCGCTTTCCCGGGGAATAGGCGGACTAGGTGCTCCGCGCGCCTAAGAGGGTGCTGGTTCTTTTAATTGCGGTTCGACTGACCCTGAATTGAAATCCGGGCTACTGACCTCTAGCAAAGGTGAAATAGTAAAAGGGAGGAAACCATGTACATTTAGTATCACGAAGAAGATGCAGTAAGAAGCGCTCAACTAGTTTCTTTTGTGGGATGAATACGGTGTGAGCGGAGACGTAAGATTTGCATGAATAAGGGAAGAGGAGTACCTCTTTCTGCTGGCAGTGCTGTGTCCTCCTTCTGTTTTTCCGATAATCTTGTTGTTCGCCGGAAACCAGAAGTTGTGGAGGACGGTGCAGCCTTGGACGAACCCATGGCCAAGTTGTTGAGTGTGGTACGGTGGCCGTCTATCGGCAGCGGGGAAACAGATCTGAGGCGGCGAACGACGGTGTTGCGGGAACAACTCCGGTGCGGTTGACGGTTGCGACAGTGGAGCCGCAGCAGTGATGCGCAGGACGGCGTGGTCAGAGTGGTTCTGGTACGGCACACGTCGGCGTCAGCGTCGTGGAGGCAGCTCTGCCTCGGCTTCAGCTGCTAAGTCCTTGAGGGCATTGCGGTTGCGGTTGCGTTGGACGATGATGTCGGGGTACCGGCTCCAGCGTGATGGAGGAGAGCGGCAGTGGATTGGCCGCTATGGGGTGGAGGGCGGAGGAGGTTGGGGTTTCGCGGCTGGTGGAGATGGTGTTTTCCTGCCCACGGAGTATGAATGGGGAAACACAGGGAGGCGGAGAACTAAGGGGGAACAATGTTTCGGTTTGAGACGCACTTGTTTGAAATTTGGGGAAAGTTACAAACTTTGCCCCCATCTAAAATTTCGTACATATTGCGGGTTGGGGGTAGGACAGTCATGTCAGTTGTCCCAAATGTGGGCGGGATAGATTTCGGCCGAGCGCATGGGTGTTTAGGCGCCCACGGCGTATGAATGCTTCTCGGAGGCGGTTGAGACTGGCGTCTTGGTGAAGTTACAAACCTACCCCGGTTTAGACCTTTGGACATCGGGCTGATAGGCTACACGGGCCAGAGTCAGGACAGTAATTTCCTACCACCAAAATGTTAGTCTCGCGCGGTTTCGGGTGACCAGAGGCCTATTTGGCGCTTCGTTCAATATTTGGGAGCAGAAGCATTAACGTTTTCGGTTCTCTTGAATTGAACTTTCAGGATTTGTCAAACTTCACAAATCTTTACTCTTGAAAATCCTAAAGCTACGATTATTTTGGAATGGAGGGGGTACATTTTAATATACATTGTACACGAGTATATATTAAAAATATGCAACTTACCTTAGTTCATGCATGGTTCCAGGTATAATCTCCTTGGTTGCAAAAAAAAAGTTAGATATGCGTATGAATATATATGTACCATGTTCAAACTCACAACAAAGATTGATGCCCCCTTTTACATCTGATTTACAAATGCCATTATCTCGGGTTCAAATAGATGAATGCACTTCCTATGAATTCGAATCTTCGAAACCCCCTTTATGTTGAATTCGACATGTATTTTATTTCATAGCTAGCAATTTGGAATGTATCCATGCAAGTGACAAATGTATAAAGTGCTTCACACTAACAACATGGAGTGCACTAATTAATGTTTATATATGAATTGCAAAAGCATCCATTGCCTGTATTTCAAACCAGTCTCACTCTATGGATCGATAATATGAAATAAACACATCCACATGCTAGAATTCAATGGAGTATGGGTGTCTGATAGACCGATTTTTGTCCATACACAGTTTTGCAAAATTCATGATCTCATCCAAAAATAATAATGCCATTTATATTTTAATTTAATGCGTAGAACCACCTTTTACACATAGATATCTCTCTATCTAACGCATAAGTGCACAAACTTTATATGCATCGGCATTTCTCTTTCACACATGCTCACAATCTCTCTCAGGGTGTCGGGGTGTCTCATGCACATGCTCTTTCTGTTTCTCTATCTCTCTTTCTGACTACTATGTACCACTCTTTTCACTAATCTCAGTTGGAAAACACTATTTCTCTCACATGCATATATACACATGCACAGTCTCTACTAGCCCTCTATACGCACATATATGTGCCTACGTGTCTCCTGCACACACATTATCTTTAGGCCTCTCTTGCACACATTGCCCCCCCCCGACACACCTCTCTAATAGTAGTTGGCAGATATGATTTCATCATATCATTCGGTAGGATATCCCTGGCTGTTAGGATGGATAGTAATACGAGGCAAAGTTTTACCCTAGTTTGGATCGGACCCTTGCAGTTGAAGAAAGAGCCTACTCCTGGTACTGTATATTAGTGTTAGGGGTGTGTACAAAGTACATGTGAATACCAGGCATTGTGCGTGTGTGTGTATACTATCGACGAACTAGCCCCCAAGCTTGTATAACATACTAAGGGCCTAGGGTTACAAATCATATATAGTCGGCTTATCACCAGTGGGGATAGAGTCCTCCGTGACTCTGGTAGCTTCGTGTTGTACGCCGAGTCCTCCACATGGGTCTCCGTATAACACGTCTCGGTCCAACCTATATGTGGCGCAGGATGGAACCGACCCACGAGTCTTCATGTTGACCCACCACAACTAGAAATGATGTGCCCACCACACCACACACGCAATCGGCCACTAAGAAAATAAGCATATACAACAGTACAACGGTATCTAGCTCACGATACGTCTCCATATTTTGTTGATGACACTGACGGACTTTGCATTTGATGCGTGCTCTGTATTTTGTTGACGACACTTACGGTCATTGTATTTGAAGCGAAAGCACGATATGGTCACTGGACTTCAGAATAAGCTCATCACGGTCACCACATACATTTTGTGGTGCTAACCAACATGTGGTTGGATGGTTAGAGGACAGTGGTTTCTCGAGCCCACCAAGGTTAAAGTCCCGGTGCTCTCATTTATCTTGTGTTAATTTCAGTATTTTCCGGCGATGTACGTTCAGTGGGAGGAGATGTTCCACTCGACTACGAGGCACCTATGGTGACTTCGTAAAATCTCAGGATCATATATGCTGGCCCACTCTCTCGAAGGTGCGGCGGCGGACCGGCGGTGGGGAGTGGTTTCAGGGAGGGCTGGCTGGCCGCGGGCGGCGGGGGCGGGCGGTTCGGTCGGTGGTGGCTGGCGGCTCGGGGGGAGGGGGGTGGAGTTTGATGATAAACTGGAGGCCCTTGATTTCGTATCCAACGGCTGGAAAATCTAATGACCACAGATGAAAAAGTCAGTCAACTGACGTGTAGCCTCACCCCGCACGTACACATGCACGCACGCAAGACACGCACGCATGTAGGCGTGCAGCACTAACACGTACGCATAACATACACACGCACGCATGCTGGCGTGCAACACTGACACGTACACATGCACTCATGAACACACGCACGTACGCACCCATGCATGCAACACTGAAACACACCCTTGCACGTGCACACCCATGCATGCAACACTGAAACGCATCCTTGCACGCATGCAACACTCGCACGCCTGCATGCACACAGCACACGACGCAAGACACACACTTAACTACATGAAAAAGATGATGTCACACTCAATGAACAATCATCGGTTTATGAAATGCCCGCTTCTGACCGCCCTGGCCCACCAAAGGTTCCTCTGCTATGCGCTGCTTGCGTTGGGTCACTGACATGCAGGCCATGCACGCAAAGAGCCCACACGTCAGTGGAAGAATGGCGTGGTGTCCTAGGTCAGAGTCGAGGGTGCCACTCGCGGCATGCCCGGCTGAACACGCCTCCGTGCCGCATTCAAACGCCTCCATGAATACCGCCCGTGTGGAAGTCGAGAAACCCACTCTGGAGACACGTCCGTTCATGACTGGGCCAGTGTTAAACGCAATGCCGGCCGAGCTCCTCCCTTCCGCCGTCTATTTAATCTCCTATTTAAACTAGGCCAAACGCCGACCAAGAATCGCACACCTCCACCGCTCCCCTATCTCCTCCACCATTTTGTCCACTCTTACAATGGCTTACGAAGAGTAGTTATTCCACATCCAAGCCGGCTGGGTAGCCCGCCGGATACGAGCTATGAAGCTCGCTGATCCACCTCCCTCCCCTCGCCCGACAGAGCCAGTTGCCGCCCCAAGCCGGCACGCGGTTCAGCAACTCGCCGCTCCAAGCCAGCTCGACGAGGAGCGGCGCACGGGCGTCGTTGCTGCCCTCCACGCCGCCGCCTCGTACCGCGCCTCCTGTTTCTGTGGCCGAGACTCCCATGCCGGCGGCCGCGCCATGCAAGCAGCGACAGAAGCCGGGTGCGCGGAGAGCGACGAGTCGGTGGCCAGCGCCTCCGTGTCCGACACCATCATTGAGGAGAAGTAGAACACGGGAGGCCGCCGCCGCTTGGGTCTCATGAAGGCCACCGCGGAGGCGACGCCAGCATACACAACAGGTGTCTTGCCGGATCCTTTTGTTGCGAGGACCTTCGTCGACCCCGCATGGGCTCCACGGAAGAGGTCAATGTTAGGATGAACTCGAGCCGGTGCCGGCCATGGCGAAGTAGTGGCCGGTGATGAACTCGAACTGGTGCCGGCCACCGTCATCTTCGGCACCAGCCAATGATATCAGTTGGGCAGTGGGGAAGCGAGCCGTCCTTTGCACTGAAGAATATACCTCTGGGGCTCCCGGTAGTCCGGTGATCGTGCTGCCGGACATGAGGAACACAAATCGATCGGCGGGCAACCATTTAGGCCATGTATTATATACGTGTGCTGTCCAGAACTAACACCGCGTAGTTCATTTGAATGTAATGAAATCCGTCATGTTTGTGTGAAAATCCGATATTTTATATGATTTTTGTCGTTGTTTATATGAAATACTCCGGTGGTTGCGTGAATGAGTATCAGTTTGTCTACGTGTTTGCGTGAATTTCGTCCGGTTGGTTGAGTTGCTATCATAATGTGTGCGGCTACGGTTGGATGGCATAATTTGCGGGTCGCCGGTCGGTCTGCGGGCGGCTCGGGCAGCGTTGTGGGACAAAAAAACACAGCTCGTGCGAGCTCGTCTCCAACGTGCGTGCTGGAGGATGCATGACAGCATGAGCACCCGAGCCGTTCCTCGTTCATCGGTGGCAAAGGCACCAGTGGACAAAAGGGTCGCCAATATTTTGGCTACACCGGGCAAGATCCAAACAGCCCCTCCCAACAGATTCAAATCCCTCGTTCACCGTGGAATTTTGCCATGTGTTGTTTTCATGGACTAGCAAGATGCCCGTGCATTGCACGGAACATCAAGATGCATTTTTTAGAAACTCCCGCATGCATGCAAGGGATAACTAATGTCCTCCATTGCTAGTACCACGAGGCAAACACCATTAATATTGCATCGATTAGTGTTAGTGGCCTTGTATATCTGCAAATTGTAATTTTGATAGTGGCCCCTTGTATATAAAAATGGAGGGAGAAATATGAGAGATAAGGTGAGGAGGAGTGGGGCGTGGTGCCGTGGTGGTGACTGGTGGTCGGACTGGGCGGAGGAATGGGGATGGACGGCGCATTATGTCTAGGTTTGTATCTCTCTCACACACAACCACGTAGGTGGGGGACGTGCACGAAGAGAAGAGGTGCACGCACGGTGCACGTACTCCCATCTCTTTCCCAACCACACCCGCGCGGGTACATGGTGGAGCTCATTTCTGTACGAAAAAGGCAGCCCACGTGGTAATTTGGCACATGTACTGGTTATCCACTTGGTGGAGGGAGGATCGTCTACCACGGGTGAACAAACAAATTGCGACTTGACGTGTTATGTTAAATTAAAAAAAGAGGCAAACCATGTGGGGCCTACCTTAGAGGCAAGGCTCTATACACTGGAGTACTTTTGATGTGTCCCGTCAACTCGCAGAACGAGGAGAAGCTTGCTTAGTACGCCGTCTCCCATGCCCACGGGCGCGGTGGCTCGCAGGATGAGGTGAAGTTGGAGTACTACTGTACGCCTTTACGCCCGCTCCCTCGCCCACGCGCGCGGTGGCTCGCAGCACGAGGAGAAAATTTTACTACTCCCTCTATTTACTCCTCGTCCCTACTACGTACTTTGGTTAGTACTCCCTCCATTTACTTATAAAAAGCCACTATAAAAAAATACATTTTGCATCTATACAAGGCCACAAATAGTAATAGAGACAAAAGTTACTACTCCCTCCTTTCCAGTTTATGGCTCAATTTCAAAATCTCTCCAACCAAGGTAGACGGTGAGTGGTCGAATTAATTTCGTAGTTTGCACAGTACGCTCGTTTTTCTCAAGAAGTTATGTTTACCGAGGCATTAATTAGAACGAATGCATGAATGACCACTAAATTTCCATGAACTTGTACATGCATTGGTAGTTTCCCTGCTTGCGTTGGGTGATCTAACGCACCTCGAAATCCAACATGTAATGGTACTACTACTAGTATAGTACTAGAATTGAGACTTATCAAATGGAAAAACAAATGTTTTTTAGATGAGCGCTATAAACCCTAGTGGGTACGTACCCTGTAAAAACAGATTTTTCCAAAACTAAGTCGCTCCCTTTCATGAATTCTGTAGTATACTCCTCTGTCGACGCTCCCTTTCATGAATTCTATACTTCCTGTCGCCGACATGTGGGACATATAGCAACCGGGTCGACGTGTCAAGCACCAAATAACAGTGCAGAACAGCAGGGGGGACGCACCCCACTTGTACCGGCCCAGTGTTAGTAATGAGCAATGAGACATCAAATCACAATGCTGCACCTTCCCAGACGGACGAAGCAACCATTATTTCACACTTCCGTTCGACATCATCTCAAACCACGTACTAGTATTGCTTCTGCCTCAAGAGGGACACGCGCATCGCCTTAGTACATCATGACACGTGGACCGCATGATAGGCCATGCTCCCCCGCCGATTGCTGGGTAAAATCACCTCATTTTTACTATACTTCCTCCGGATCGGTTTACTACATGGCATGCACATCGTTCTAGGTTGAGAATTTAACTGGTTATATATATGTGATGAGCAGTATGCTAGACTTTTAAAAAATGTATACTTTTGTACAGTAGTACTCCACTATCGATGGATTGACTGTTTTGTCCTTGAGGAAGTTCTTAAAATCCTGGCACTCAACGTCGGCATGGCATATGTGGTAGACCAAGCAAACGTTATGTACGCAAACCTGGATCACGGCGGGCTTCTTCCTCTCTTCGTCCTTTAGATCCTTCTCTCGTCCCACAACTGTGGTGTACTCAACATCTAGCCCAGCGACCCACTCATCATGTGAGTTTTCGAGCATGCGTCTGAAGCGAGAAAGGCATCCTTTCACCGTCGCGGAAGTACGGGTGTAGATGACGCCGAACTCATCGCTAGTGATGGTTCTAACCTTGTACTCACCGCCGATCGGCAAGATTTGGGATGCCATGGATTTGGGAGGAGGGTTAGGATTAGTGGAACTGCCGTAATGTGAATGGACGGGACGACTAGGAGCGAACCGCCGTAGTATTAAAGGACGTGCGGGAAATAGTAGGAGCGAACTGCCAGCGTGCGAACGGCAGGGTAGTGGCTTTCCATTCTCCTATGATACGGGCTTCCGAGAGCCCTTGGATCTGAGATCGAACGGTTGCATGGCGTGATTCTAGACCTATGGGTGAATATCCTATCCTAGAGGGTTATTCTTAAATTTTTCAGCAACTTAGCATGCGACCGTTTGATCTCAGATCCAAGGGCTGCCAGCAGCCTGTATCATGGTCGCGCCTACCACGACCGTCGCGTCGCTCACGTGGTCGCGCCCTTGGAGATTTAACACGGTGCATTAGGCTATCTGATGTTGGCATGTCATACATAGTCATCACTTAGTCACTCATACTACAACAAGGTTGGCTATAAGTGTATTTTTTTACTCCTCTCTATCTCTTTCTTCGTACTCCCTCCGTCCCATAATATAAGGACATTTTTGACACTAGCTAGTGTAGTGTCAAAAACGTTCTTATATAATGGGACACAGGGAGTACTAGTATTTATTGCATTTGCTAAGGAGTGACCTCTTCCAATGAAATGGTGTTGCTAAGTTTGCTTCATTTAATTAGCTATAGACTCAAAATTGTGTTTTCACCTAGGTACACGCGCTTAGCACCGTTTCTTCCTTGGGTCACCAAACTAGTCTCTCTCTTCTTGATTAACTTGCCACATCAGACTTTATGCCTATGTGGCAAGCTTAAGCACCTGTAGGAGAAAGTAAGTACAATAGTGCGCTTTACATGGCATTTTTGCATATGTGGAGGAAAGAGAGGCAAGGAAAAAGTGGAGAAGTGGGCTCTCATGCAAGAGCCAGCCTCTACTACTACATCGTGGAGCATTGGGAGAGGCACCTGTATGGAGGTGGTCAGGAATCGGGAGACTCACGCCGGTCGTAGCGCCGTAGTTAAAATGATAATGGCAAGTCAAATCACGGGGCCCCACCTGTCCAGCAGTAACTCGCTGTCAAATCACACAGCCCAACGTTTGCAGCAGCCTACTCCCTCGTCTTCTCGCGTCTCTGTCGAACCGACTAGGCGGAACTGTCCCGCCGCCTACCGGGCAGGAAAAGCCCCGCCCTCGACTTTTAAATACAACTACTCCCTCCATCGGATGCGTTTGGTTGAATGTATCATATGAATGGATTGGGACCAATCAATTTTTTTGGGATTGAACCATTCAATTCATGTGTTTGGCTGAATATAAGAGATGAGCTAATTATTTAAGACGGGACCACCAGTCATGCTCACATAGTCATGCATGCAAAGGGTGGCCATTTGATTCGACCGATTTGGTTGGGTGGAATGGTTCAGCATCTTCAAGGCATATTCTCTTTTTTTGACTCGAACCATTCATGTGCTTTATAACCAAACATGTCTATTTTCTGAACGATCCCAACCCATTCATGACCACCCTTGCAACCAAACGCACGTCATCTTACGAAAACAAAATAATCCCATAATACTAAGGCGCGGTGCATTAACTTCTACCTCGTTTCTTGTTTCTTCACATATCAACCAATAAGAATCTTTTTGTGACATAGTAACTCATATTTAGTTAGTCAAATGGATGACCTAGAACTACGTGCAGGCCCTATAAACCGAGACGCCTACAAATAAAAAACCGAGACGGAGAGGGTTGTTCAG
The DNA here is from genome assembly GCF_018294505.1 of Triticum aestivum. Lineage (NCBI taxonomy): Eukaryota > Viridiplantae > Streptophyta > Magnoliopsida > Poales > Poaceae > Triticum > Triticum aestivum. The sequence continues at coordinate 658,126,509 of NC_057801.1, forward strand.
CATGTATCTTTTTAGATCAATATAGTCGGGATTCACCAAGGAGCAAAACCAAGTGGTAGGCTGCTCCTGTCATGTTGGCGTAGTAACTCAAGAAGGGTCAGTCCACACACGAAATGGCGACACACTTAACAGGACCCCTTTGGCAGACATGTGGCTCATCCACCGTCTTGTTCCACGTGTGATGCACCAAATTACAGTTTGGAGCAGCGGTTGGAATTGGAGGCACCCCGCTCGTAGCGCCGCAGTAGTAGAAAATGAGCGATGAGGGGTCAAATCACAAAGCCCCACCTTTCCCGCATTAAGCTGGACGGACAAAGCAACCATCATTTCACTCTAGCGCGCAAGAGCATAAAGAAAAGAGAAAACAATGATGCGTGCGGCAGCTACCTAGGGCACCCTAGGGTAGGGGTCTCCACTATGGATCCTTTTTTTTGAAAGCGCCTCTAGTACAAATCGGCTTCTCCCACGTCCTCTTGAAGAAAACCGATGATGAGTGCGACGGTAGGGTTTGTAGGAGTACTACGGCGTGCAGGGCCACGTCATAGTAAACGGGTTCGAGTCGACGCCTTAAATATGTGCGGGCCGCTTGGTTTTACGGGAACGAGGTAGCATTTTGGGTTCGGGGACCAGTGGAGATATAGCACGTACAAAAAATTGTGGACATAGGTTCGACCGAAAGGCAATGATGCATGGGCCCTGCATTTTGATATACCCAGGGCCGCGTGAAATTTGCTACTCTACTCAAAACTAGTAAGGTACACATGTATTGAACGCATGAGATTTCGAAACCAAATTATGAATAAATACACACTATAGCATGTAAAGCTTTGAGTCATATATGCATGATGTAGATGTTCGTTTAGTTCTTATAGTTCATCTCATTCAAAATCAATTAGTTTTATAAAAATGTTAAGATTCATGGGGTTGTGCATTGTAAATCATAAAGTAAAAAACAAATAATGGCAATTCATTTAGAAAATAATAATCAATTACGATACAGAAGATTCTAGAACAAAGGAGAAGTGCTTGTGTTTTGAGGTTTGTGCGTTATGCTTAAGTTCAACCATGGAGTCTTCTAAATTGTAGATGTGGCAGATCTGGTGGAATGTTGATGATATCCAACGGCCAGTAGTGCTCGGATTTGCCCATCTCTGCACTGTCGGGTTAGCTTCATCCAGCGACCATCTTTCAAAGTTATTGGCACACTATATAGTTCTTGTGCCATAGTTGCATGTTTTGGAAAAAAGCTACTAGTGGGTTGTACTATCTATTTAGGAATAGAAGATGCATACGTGGAAGTTGTAGGGAAAGAGATGACATGGAGCATCTCAATTCCTATGAGTAGGGATTGGAAAAGAGATGTCATTTGGTTCACATCATAGGAACTTTTCTATTGAATCTAGAGATGACATGTATCTCAATTCCTATGAGGAGGGATTAGTAAAGAGATGTAATTTGGTTCATATCATAGGAACTTTTCTATTGAATACACGCTAATGTTTATTTTCCTTTGAAATTAAGGGAGTATAGGAATCCATTCATATGAACCAAGTGGCTCTAAAGCTATAGAAATGATATCATGTTTATTTCCTTTGAAATGTAGAGTATATGAATCTATTCCTATGAACCAATTGGCTCTAAAGGAAAAAATCCTATAAAAATCATATCATATAGAGTTCCTATGATATTCCTCGACACTAAAGGATGGTTGAAATTGCTGCGGGTGATACGATGGTCTTTCTTTGTAGACTCCTCACCCATCTTTATAGTTACCTATCGAAGATGAATGAAATGATATATACAGGGTATTCTACATGTGCAATTTGGTACACGAAAACTCGGTAAAAGTTTGTGAGGTTATAATTTTCAATAAAGCTATATGCACTGCATTTCAGAACGGAGGGAGCATATGGCAGTTGCTAACACTCATGTGGAAGATTTGTGTGTAGGAGGAGTGGCTGTTCTGTTAAATGACATGGCAAAACTGACACTGTCGGATGCCGATCTAACGGTTCTTACGGCGTTCGTCAGGAAAAGGCTTGTGGCAAACGTTTGTCAGATAATGATTTACGGACACATGCATTGCATTGATACGTGCCCCCTTCTCTCTCACGCACAAGCACCCTCACGAGTCACGACTCTCCCGAGTCCTCTCGCAGACTCACACGTCGCACCCATCCTCTACCTGCAGGTAGACGTCACGCACATATGTGCTCTTCACACCCTACGCTTAGAACTTCTAAAAAACAAAAGATGGCGTGCACATTTTATTTTAGCTCACACGTCACACACTTATACTATTACTCTTGCAGCGAACGTTCTTTGGGCATAGTATAAATTGTACTCTCACGAAGAGAAGCAGTGCACGCACGGACTAGTTCTCTCACACCCACTCGCGGGTACACGTAGGAGCGCATTTTTTTAAGCCGGTACAACAAAATCACTCCACTATACATAAAAGCAGGAGCCTTAGCGCTTGCTTTACTAGGGTTCCTCTCGTTCACTCTCTCATGCTCTCCAGATCTAAGAAAGACATAGGTGGCCACACTCTCTCTCAGCTCACGGCTGGTCACAAATCCGGCCGGACAACCTCGACCAGGGCAGGGGGTGTAGGTGCATCATTCACGCTGTTATCAGCGGCGAGGGAGGAGACCAACGGCTGCCCGCGCGTCCCGATCGGCGGCCATGCCGTTCTCTCCGAGAGAGCGTCGGCTTGGGAGGGCCTCTGACCCCTTCTTCCTCCCTGCGGTATTGTGGCCAAGATGCGGCCTCCCGACGCCGTCTTTGCCACATGCCGACGACCCTCAGGTATATATTCCTTCGAAACCTGCCTTGCTCTACTACCCCAGCTCTTCCCCCTTCATGTGGATCCTTTTCTACTTCCGTCCGCTGTTACAAAGCCACCTAGACTTCTACTATTATTAGAAGTAAAGCTAGTTCATATAGTGAACTCAAAGTGTTGGTTCAAACAGGGAAGAAAGTGGGAAAGCTGTAGCATGAATCTAGGACTTGGTTCTAAGAGGAAACGGGGGAAAGTAGTAATATGTGTCACTGTTTAAATAACCGTATTTCGTATTTGCGCAAACAGGGATGTCTGTCTCCATATCGTTTCGGGATGTCTGTCTCCGTATCGTTTCTATCCGCGCAATCAAAAGCACACACCTCAGTTTTAGTACAACTGCGCAAAATGAGATGGCTATCCCTCGTTGCCATCGTCTAACCTCCCGTATTCAAGGTATGCCTACATTGGTAGTAACTAAGGTAGAATGACCAACGCAGTCGAAAAGAAGCTGATTCGTACGTTTTACTTCCTGATTGCAGTGTAGGGACGAGCGAAAACAACTGCATCCTAGTCCGGAATGCACTTTCTACCAGTTCATCCACGGACCGAGGACTAGCTGGCACGGCTGCACGGCGGTTTTTTGGACAGGTGCGCGGACAAGAGGCATTGTGGTCTGCTTACTTCTGCAAATAGCGGTGCTTAAATTTAGTGGAATGCACAAGCATTTCAGCTCGTCAGTACACTGCATGGTTCAGTTCAACATTCCAGCTGCGACCACAATTATAATTGGTTATTCTGGAATGAGAGAACCTAACCCTGGATGGTGCAACAAGAAAAAACCAGAGTGAACTTCAGGAAATTTAAGCCTGCCAGGAGGCCCTTTGCCCAGAGAAGCCTTGCTTGTTTTTTCCTGATTTGTAAACCTTCTCACAACTTTGTCTTTTGCTGTGAACTAGTATATGTTTGTTATGTTCTATGAATCATTAAGATGTATAAAATTGCTTAACTTATGCTTTTCAAGATTTTTATGAAGACGAGTTTAATGGTGAGTGTTCCACATGAGCGCTGGACTAGCGTGTGAACATTTAAAATTTATTACATTGTGGCCTCAATTAACTGCATGAACCACTGTAACAAGATACATAGTAGTTGCTTATATGTCAGACAGCAGATTGTTGATTGTGAGCTGGTCGATAGCCTACTGTTGAAGCGAGCTGAGCCAATGTGCCATGTTTTGCACAACTGCTTACAAGTGGGGTAGCACCAACAGTGTTTACAAGTACTTATGTATACGTCGGCGCATGGTTCTCGAACGAGTGCTCTATTTCATCAAAACACACACTGCTCATATGATAAACCGTGACAACTTATGTCTTACCATGCCATATTCATGAAAAAACTAGTGAGGACGCATCTGTTTCGGCAACAATTACGATGGTTCTCACATGATTCACGCACACACAAAAGTAGCAGCAGTTCCCATAGACGGATTCAAACAGAGCACTAGCCCCAGAGGGGTCGATAACAGGCAAGGTTCGGATAATTATACACAATCGAAACTACTATTAAACACTAGCTGGGGCAACTATTTCATGCCTCGATCTAATTTGCGTTGGACACAAGACGGACCTTGCCATGAACATCATCGAGGACGTCCCGCAGCAGCTCAATCTTGTGAACCTTCATGAAGACAACCGTGTGGCCTTGCCACTGATAAACTTGTTTGTCAAGGCATGCCACGTCATCTTCCTGCGTAAGCTTGACAAGAACAGTATGCCTCACAAACGAAGGAGTAGCTTTGAACTTCTTGTGCTTCAATACACCCTGGACAACACGTCTGACAATAGTGAGGCTGGAATACAACTCTTGATTGGTATAACCGCAAATGGCTTCCAGGATCCAACAGCCTAAGAACTCTGTTTTCCCCGTGCGTATATTCAGGTCGTCCACCTCATAGCGAGTGACATGCACAACCACACAATCCTTGTCTGCATCAGGGCTCTAATTGAAATAGAAACAAATTCTGAATTACTTTTCAGTATAAGAACCACAAGTTATTTAAACCACTACGTATAGCATGGCAGCGAAGCTAATAAAATTTTGCATTATTAATCACCGCATACTTCCTTTTCTAAAAAAAATCACCACATAATTAGATGAAAAACCAAAATCGAGATCGACAAAGAATGAAATCACCTTGGGCAGCTCAGCGGTGGGGGGGGGGGACACATCCTCGAAGGGGGAAAACTGCTCCTGCAGTGCCACGGGGGCTGTAACCTCAAACGGGGCATTGACCATCTCAGTAGTGGCCGTGAGCGTATCTGGGGTCGGCTCGGTGGTTGCCTCCATCTTGTTGGAGCTCTCTGTCTCGTGGGGATCAGCCTCCCGCGTCTGCTCCAATATTGGCAGATCTTTGCCTGGTTCTCCTTGGTCCATCATGAAACTGACGAATACTAGGAGACCACTGAAAGGAAAACACAATCGCAATGACAATGAAACAAAAAAGAGAGTGAGGATCGGTTACTGCTTTGCAAAAGTTCTTTTTTTTCTCTGAACGAAAATATACCAACATCATGGATCCTCTTACCTTCCCTTCGTTGGGAGAGAAGAACAGTGGCAGATGCGAGTCTTGCCTTTCTTGAAGACGGTGAGGCAGAAGGGGATTCAGCGAGGAGTGAAATGATGGTTGCTTCGTTCGTCAAACTTAGACTGCGGGGAGGTGGGGTTTTGTGATACGACGGCTTGTTACTACCGCGCTACGACCGGGGTGACTCTCCGCCTGCATACTGCCTGCTAATTTGGTGGATGGCATTTGGGCCCGCGCACTGCATGGCCCGCATGTCGGTGAACAAAAGTATAACGACATTCAGTAGAGGGAGACGTTTCAATGACCTAGGAGGAGCCAGAAGCGGTAGAGTGTCTCCATTGTACTAGTAGTAATTGTTTTTCTGGGTAGTTGTAGAGTGTCTCCACTGTACTAGTAGTAATTGTTTCTCTGGGCCCAAGAAAAAACAACCAATCCATACTAGTAAATAGTAAAATCAATTCAAAAGGCGCTACCCACACCCAGCACACCGCCCCCCTCCCCCAGAAAAAAAACCTGGGTGCTCTTCTTCTTCCTTGCTCCCACCCACCTCACGTCAGCTCGCTGCACTCGTACCCCCAAATTCCTCACCTCACTCCTACAGAAAACGCCAGCTCCCCTTCTTCCTCACTCCTACAGAAAACCCCCAGCTCCCCTTCTTCTTCGCTCGCACTACAACTAGGCTCGTCATTCGTTACTCTGCTCAAATCCGTGAGCGTGACGCGACGCCCTCGAGGAAAATGGAGTCGGCTGACCCCAGCGCCAAGAAGATGAGGCTCCCGCCAGCAGTGACGCCTGTTGTAGATCCCGCACCCGGCAGCACGGGGAGAAGCGGCGACGTCGCCCCCACCGGATCCCAGGAACCCGTGGAATCTCGGGTGGACCGCATCAGCGATCTCCCGGATGCCGTCCTTGGGGAGATCATCTCGCTTCTCCCCACCAAGGATTGCTGCCGCACCCAAGTCCTCTCAATTCGGTGGTGCCCTCTATGGCGCGCCGTGCCCCTTAATCTCGACTGTCGTCAGCTATCTCTCTTCAATGATTTTGAAATCCCCAGAGCCATCATCTCCTCCCACCAGGGCTCCGTTCAAAGCCTCTGCATCCCTTCATGCTACCTGAGCAAGCATACCATGCCCTGCATGGTGGACGCCTGGCTGAAATCCCCTGAATTCACAGAACTACAGCTGCTTGAGTTGTACTATTCCCCTGGAAATCACATACCTCATATAGAACGCCATGAACTTGTGCCCTCAGCACCGATGTCCATCTCGCGGTTTTCCTCCTCTCTCCACACCGCCACCTTTGCGCTGTGCTACCTTCCAGACAATCTGGTACTAAACCTTCGACTCCCATTTCTCAAGAAACTTTCACTTGTGCAGGTTCGTACATCGGAGGCCTCATTGCACAACATCATCCACTCCAGTTGCCCTGCTCTGGTGTGCTTGGTGCTTGTTTTCACAGTTAGAATCGGTTGTCTCCAAATAAAGTCGCCTAACCTTGTAAGAATTGGAATTTCGTTTGACAGAAGGTAGCTCATCATCCAACATGCCCCTTCACTTCAAAGGTTGATCCTTCATTCTAGTTATTCACCGTTGCAAATAACCGTCCTCTCTGCGCCTAAACTGGATACCTTGGGTGTAATAAATGATCTCTGTGCTCATTTCAATATGGTGTTTGGCTCCACAGTTCTTCAGGTACTTTATATTATCATCTACACTTGTAACCATATGCTGCATTTTAAATTTCTGCGCATAATTTATATATCATCTTGGAGTACACATTTTGTACTAATATTATGTTTTATGCTCAATGAAGAGTTTCTCCATGGATGGCCTATCAATGGTGCTGGATTCTGTCAAGATCTTATATATCCAAATGAATAGTTTTGATCTGAACAAGATTATTGGCTTGCTGCAATGCTTTCCATGTCTGGAGAAGTTGTATATAAAGGTGATAATTTCACGCACATTGGAAGCCCGCATATAGTGTACTAGAATTAACCATTCAGCTGTTGCTCTTTCGACACTCTTCTTTTAGACCTTAACTGTTTTTCAATTTTCATGTCTATTTAGGCAACAGGACGGGGTAAGAAAGTTATAACCAATCGGTGGATTCGTAAGCATCGGGATTTTCTCACTTCTCATGAGATTCGACTGAAGACAATAACGCTAGAACGATATGTAGCCAACCGTGCAAACACAAGATTTGTCACATTCTTCCTGCTGAATGCGAGGTTACTATTGTCCATCAGGCTTAAGTTTATCAGCAGCATGGTTTTGACGGATGGGTATGTCGAAGAGCAAAAAAAGGAGTTTCAGGTGGGAAAAATAGCTTCTGAACGTGCCGGGCTTCTATTTACAACATATTGTGGTCATAATCCAGTAAATTTTATGATCCAGGATGTTCATTCTATGGACCTGACCGATCCATTTGACTGTGACTGCCAAAAACAGGGCTGGAGTTAGATGTTGTTGCCCTTTTCAATCTGGGTTTTTTTGTAAACCTGATGAACAATCAACCCTCGTGCTTTTGTACAGTTTGTAAGCTGGAGTTAGATGTTCCTGCCCTTTTCAACTCGGCTGTGACTATCATATTTTCTTTGAAACAAGGCAAATGGCTTGCCATTCATTTAATTTAGAGTGAAATATTTTAACAAATCACAACCAAGGGAAATAACATCACTCATGCCGGCTGCTTGAGCTCACCGTGCATTACAGAAGCCAAGTGACTAGCCCCCACCACCCCACCAGTCAACCCTCATACTCCCCTCCGCCTGCGACTGGACCGGCGAATCTTCAACGGCTCCTGTTCGTTCTGTCTGAGGCCTCACCGTCATCCTCCGCCTTGCGGCCTTGGTTCACTCGCCGTGCGCGGTGCGCCGCCCTCTTGCGTTGTCAATGTTGTCAACAACCGAGAGGAACAAGGAGATGACTGTACGTGGAGAGGATGACAGTAGGGACCCACCAGCGTCATGGCAGTACGCAAGCAAGTGCCTCTATAGTACAAGCCCAAAAATATGGTTCCTCCTAATGGTTGGACATCTGGGGCTCACACCATCGTCAATGTAGTCAATAAACGAGAGAATTACACTACGAGCGGCTGACACCAGGGACCCAGCAAGTCGTGCAGTTTTTTTATTGAGGAACCATCAGTTTTTTTTGAGACAATGAGGAACAAGAAGTTGTTATTTATACTAGTTTTAGCGACGGATCAGGGTAACAACGGGGCTGTGCGGGGGTTGTGGCCCGTCTAGCCAGGGTTTTATTTATGTTTACCACATCATGAGCCCAGTTGTGTTTTTTTCTTGCTGAAAAAGGCTAGCCCAGTTCTATTTTTTTAAAGAAATACCCAAACAAGGCCTACTTGCTTTATCGGCCCTGCTGGGCTGCAAATGTTTCAAGACAAGGAGAGTTTCATTCGGCTTGCCCAGAAATGGCCTGTACATTTTTAAAATACATCAAACCGGGAATTAGTTTCATTTTTTTCATTGCAAGATCTTAAATTCCATTGATTTGTATGTGTGGACAATTATTTTGATTTTATGTTTACATAAATTATTTTTCAAAATAGTTTGAATGTGAATCGATATTTCTGGATTAAAAACATTTGACCGCATCGAAATATGCAAAATTTCGTATACTTTTTAACCGTGGCCACAATATGGGGTGTAATGCTAACAAAAAGAAGATGGGCTCCAAAAAAATCTTAAAAATTAGCAGATGGGCTGTACATTATTAGAAATAATGGCAGATGGGTTGTATGTTGTTTTCCAGAGATTTGAGGCTGACTTGTGCGCCTACTACAGGTTGACGCGTATGCTTTCATAAAAAAAAAGGTTGACGCACACGCAACGCCTTGTCAACTTAGTCAACACACGAGAGAAGTGACTGTTGGATATCCATCCAACGGCTGCCGTGCTTCTTCAATCTCTGCTCTTCATGCTCCAGCCGCTCAAACAAGCACCGGCGGGACTGCCTGCTCCCTCCTCCCGCGGCCGGCTATGCTGCCGTGCAGGCCTCACGGCCCCACCGTACTCCCATCGCTGGCCTAGCCATCCCTCTACTCACTAACTCCGAAAAAAACGTTCCCCCCGCTGTCAGTTCGGACCCACCGGAAGTGCCTCCTTATTACGCACAAAAAAAATGAATACTCCCCCGGCTAGCTGGGACGCACCTTGGTGGGAGGCTGTCTTGTGGGCCTACTAAGTTGACGGGGCCGAATGGCTTTGTCAACTTAGTCAATATGAACGATTCTAGCTCCAGTGATCATACGATGTCCATCCAACGGTCGTAGTGCTTCTTCAACCTCTGGTCTTCTTGCTCCAGCCGCCCAAAGCAGCGCCGATCGTGCCGCATGCTCCTGCCTCCCGTGGATGGCTGTGCTGCCGGGGAGGCCTCACCGCCCCCTACTATTCCCATCGCTGGCCAGGCCCTACGGCGACGGCAGCCTCACACCGCAGCCGAACCACTGAACCCTCGTAGTCCTCTCCACGCGGGCTTCCACTGCCACGTCTTCCTTGACTCCGTGTCGTCCCCTTCCTAGGCCTCATCGTCGTCCACCGCCGTGGTGCTCTCCGTGTGGCATGGTCAACCTGGTCAAGGAACGACTTCCATCGGAAGAGTACTGTACGTGGAGAGGCTGACAGCTGGGTCCACGGCCACAGCCCAGTTTTTTGTGATTTGCCAATTAAGTCGCTTTGTCAGGCCTGTTGGGCTGCAAATCCTTCAAGACGAGGAGAGCTTTTCATTTGGCTGGCCGAGAAAATGGCCCATCAGTAATGAGAAATGGGCTGTACATTTTTAAAACACATCAAACCAGCAATTAGTTTCAAATATATTTTTTTCATTTCAAGATTTTAAATTACATTCATTTTTATGCGTGAAGAATTTGTTGGATTTTATATTGATATACATTTATTTTTAAAATCAGTTTGAATGCGAGTCGAAATTTCGGGATTAAAAACAGTTCGGACCGCACCGAAATATGCAAATTTTGTATAATTTTTTAACCGTGGCCACAATATGGGCTGTAATGCTAACAAAAAGAATATGGGCTCCAAAAAACCTTAAGAATTAGCAAATGGGCTGTAAATTATTAGAAATAATGGTAGATGGGTTGTATGCTGTTTTCCACAGATTTGAGGCTTTCCTAAAAAAAGGTTGAAACACAAGCAGTGACGGTTGGATGTCCATCCAACGGCCGTCGTGCTTCTTCAATCTCTGCTCTTCCTGCTCCAGCCGCTCAAACAAGCGCTGGCGGGACTGCCTGCTCCCTCCTCCCCGCGGCCGGCTATGCTGCCGCGCAGGCCTCACTGCCCCACCGTACTCCCATCGCTGGCCTAGCCATCCCTCTACTCACCCACACTTGCTGTTATTCTCCAGCGATGGCAGACGAACCAGTAAACCCTCGTTCAGTCGTACTCCCCTCCACGTGGGAAACAACTGCTGAGTCTTCCCTGCCTCTGTGTCGTTCCCTTCCTAGGCCTCGCCGTCGTCCACTGCCCTGGTGCTCTCGGCGCGGCCTGGTCAACATGGTCAATGACCGACATGCATCTGAAGTGGACTGTATGTGGAGAGGCCGACAGCTGGGTCCATGGCCGCACGCAAGGAAATGCCTCCTTATTACGCGAAAAATAATGATTCGTCTACCTGACATCAGGGACCCACCAAAATGGCCTCAGTATTTCACGAAAAAAATGTTACCGCCGCTGACAGCTCGGACCCACCAGCTATATCTTCGCACGCAAGGAAGTGCCTCCTTATTACGCACAAAAAAATGAATACTCCCCTTATAAGCTGGGACCCAGTATAGTGGCAGACTCACTTGTGGGCCTACTAAGTTGACGGGGACGGAGGGCTTTGTCAACTTAGTCAATATGCACGATTCTAGCTCCAGTGACCGTACAATGTCCATCCAACGGTCGTAGTGCTTCTTCAACCTCTGGTCTTCTTGCTCCAGCCGCCCAAACCAGCGCCGGTCGTGCCTCGTGCTCCTGCCTCCCGTGGCCGGCTGCGATGCGGTGGAGGCCTCACCGCCCCCTACTACTCCCACCGCTGACCAGGCCATCCCTCTACTCACCCACACCCCCTGTTATTCTGCGGCGACGGCAGCCTCACACCGGAGCGAACCAGTGAACCCTCATACTCCTCTACGCGTGGGCATCCACTGCCGCATCTTCCCCGGCTTCGCGTCGTCCCCTTCCTAGGCCTTGCCGTCGTCCACCGCCCTGGTGCTCTCGGCGCGGCGTGGTCAACATGGTCAAGGAACGGCTTCCATCGTACGTGGACTGTACGTGGAGAGGCTGACAGCTGGGTCCACGGCCACAGCAAGGAAGTGCCTCCTTATTATGCGCAAAATAATTATTCCTCCATCTGACAGCGGGGACCCACCGGACGGGCCACCATATTTTGCGAAAAAAACATTTCCCCCCTGACTGCTGGGACCCACCAGCTACACCTTTGCACGCAAGGAAGTGCGTCCAGGAAAAAAAAACAATTCGCCCCCTAACTGCTGGGACCCACCAGCTACATCTTCGCACGCAAGGAAGTGCCTGACAGTCGGGACCTACCTGGTCGAAGCGTAGGTAGCATTGTCATTCTGGTCGCGAACGTGTACGTACATACTGGTCGATGTAGAGGCGCGCACGTGTCGTAGATGTAGAGGCGCGCACGTGTCGTAGTAGAGGCACGCACGTAGCATGTACACGTACGTACAACGGCGAGGATGCAAGAAAGAAAATACGGCCACGTACGTACATACGGGCAGGGTCTCGAACGCCTACTCGCGCATACGTACATGGCTGGGTCGGAACGGAGAAACAATGTCGTCGTCGTGTTCATGGGGAGGCAACAGAATGCGTCGTGTTCATCGGGAGGCAACGAAACGCATGGGAGCCAACCGGCTGGGTCGGAACGGAATGCGTGGTCGTGTTCATCGAGAGGGATTGGACAGAACAGGCGATGGAAACGAGGCCTGGCGTACCGTACAATGGAGGAAACGGCCTTGTGTTCGACCGGCCACATTCGAAACGGGGTCCTGTTGATCAGGAGGGGCCTAGCGTACCGCAAAACGGAGGAAACAGACCTCCTACGGTCGAAACGGGGTCATGTTGATCGGGAGGAGCCTGGCGTACCGCAAAACGGAGGAAACGGACCTCCTACAGTCGAAACGGGGGTCCTGTTGATCGGGAGGGGTGTGTTGTACCACAAAACGGATGAAACGGACCTCCTACAGTCAAAATGGGGGTCCTGTTCATCGGGAGGGGTGTGGCGTACCGCAAAACGGACGAAACGGACTTGTGTTGGAGCGCTACGGTCGAAACGGGGGGGGGGGGGGGGGGGGAGGGGTGTGGCGTACCGCAAAACGGGACTCCACGGGATACTGTTCATCTCCACCGTCGACCTCCTCCAGCCTCCACGGGCTACCGTCGACCTCCTCCAGCCTCCAAGGGCTCCTGTTCATCCAGCCTCCACCACGCGCTACTCCACCGGTACTGTTCAACCACCCCTCCACGGGCACCCCTCCACCGTCTACTATTCATCCAGCCCTCCCCACCACGGGGTCCTGTTCAATCACCCCTCCACGGCCACCCCTCCACGGCCACCCCTCCACCGTCTACTGTTCATCCAGCCCTCCACACCACGGGTTCCTGTTCATCCACAGGCAACGCCACCGCTCACTGTTCATCCACCCCCCCCGCAACGCTCACTATTCATCCCAGAGGCAGCATCGATCGGCTTCAGTTAGCAGCAGTAGCGAAGGAATCGCTCCATCGGGTTCAGTTAACAGCCATCGATCGATCGCTCGGGTTTAGTAACGCGTAGCCTGCAGTGCAATTGCTCGGGTTCAGTTAGAGCCCAACGCCTCGCTCGGCTTCAGTTAGAGCCAACGCCTCGCACACACGCGCGTACGTACGAGAGAAACGCGTATCGCTCCGCCCCCGACCTCCCACCATAACCGACAACTCCCCGAAATTTTCCTCCCCCTAGCTTCTACCATGGTTTTTTCCATCATGGACGGCCCAAAGAATGTCATGCAGCTGCGTCTCCGGCCAGCCCAGGACGAAAAGCCTATTTTCTGTCATGATGTTTTGTCACAGAAGTAGAAGCCCACCACATCTATGATGATACCGGGTTTTGTCACAATTATCATCATAGAAGTGTCATATGTATGACAGAAAAAAAATTCGTTCGACCCAAAATGTCACAGATGTGTCTTTTTTTGTAGTGTTTGGTTTCACCGCGGGTATTCCTATCTTCTTCATCAGATCTTCATGCTTCTCCAGTTGCACAACAATTTATTCTTCAGATCCATCGCGTGTTGACTTGAGTTCCTCTTCTAGCTCGTTATTCCTCTTCATCACCTTCTTGGTCTTCTTCATGATAGCGCACATCTGGTTCTCATATCGGCGAATGTGTTGATCCATCTCCTGAATGTATGCTGCAATAGATCCATCCTTCCTGGTACGAATCATCTCCCATTGCTCATCCTGGCGTCCACATATCTGATAGACGGTGTCTTCAAGGTCCTTGTGGTACAACTCACAAATGCGTCCAAAAGTGATGTGGGCTGCCATGCTCTTTCCCAAGCTCCAAGTTGGTGCATCCAAGGTAAACTCAATGGGCTCGGTAGTTGGTGCAAATGTCCTCCCAGGTACACGAACTTTGATCCTTCAGCGCTCCTCTTTGGGTAAAGTTGCAGTGAAGGTTCCAGTGAAGCTTGGTAGTCTGATGTTCAGGTACTCCGTGACTTCCTTCAAGTGGCGTCCGAAGGGGGTGTCGTCATATGGCTGAGTGAAGTTGTTCCTGGGGTCTGACATCTATAGAGTAGAAATAGAGCAGGATTAGAAATGAGTAGAGAAGAGTATCCTGTGGCTTTTCCTAGTGGTCGCGTCTTACAGTCAACGTGTGCTCTGATACTATCTTATAGCAACCACGATCCCAATGGACTGAAGTCTCTGTGCTTAAGTGTCGTCCCTGGATCGGTATGCTGACACACACAATACTCGAGGAATTATAACAGAGTTCAATCACACACTTATTACATCAATGTCCTCATAAAGAGTATTTATTACATAAATAATATGGCTGAAGGCCATCTAAACAAAATAACTGCGGAAGCTTTGAAGATAAATGAGTCCATCAAACTCCAACGGCATAGCTGAGTGCATGACAACAACCTAGCACACCTTATTCTTCATCGTTAAAGTCTGCAACATGAGACGTTGCAACCGTGTAGGTCAGCACATGGAATATGCTGGCAGAGTTACACTGTAGAGCAAATGAATAAAATCAACTATATCTACATGCATATTTGGCTGGTGGAGGCTCTAATTTTAATTTTGCATACAGCTAATGTTTCCCTACAACAAAGGAATAAATTTCATTTACTACTAAGTTTATACCATTACTGAGAAGGTTCCTCCAACTCAATCCCAAAATTAACCAAGTATCATCATTAAATCTAATACATTATTTAAAGAGTGATGAGATTAACATAAATATCCACTTCTAAATACTCAAATTGTCCATAACCGGGGACACAGCTAACCATGATTAGTTTATAAACTCTGCAGAGGTTTGCACACTTTTCCCCACAAGACTCGACGACATCCATGATCGGAAGATCGAGACATAGTCTTTCTAAAGCATTCACTCTCTAATCTAGGTAGACTGGTACACCTACTTTCCCCTACATCTGCTAGTCCACCTCTTCAAGAGCTCACACAACTTACTATGCCATAGCTAATAATGGCTTGTGGCTGCACACGAAATTTTTTAGGCATGAAATATCATATGATCCCTTTGAGCCTGGGTGGCGAACCGAGGGAAAATCAAACAGGTACTCTGGGATTCCCATATGCAAACACTGGTTTCTCCAGGTGCCCCAACCAATCCACCCGGATGTGTATTAAAGTTGCCACCTTAAAGTCGTCCAAAATTATTATCTCTCACAACTTTCATGAATCACGAACCAATCCCCGTCTATGAGCATGGCTAAGCAATATAAGAGCACAATGTATATTCTCAGGGTGATCCAAGGTAATATGTTCCTACCTCATGAACTACAACCAAACCACATGTTCCCAATCCTACTAATGCAAATCTTTGAGGG
Organism: Triticum aestivum; assembly: GCF_018294505.1. Lineage (NCBI taxonomy): Eukaryota > Viridiplantae > Streptophyta > Magnoliopsida > Poales > Poaceae > Triticum > Triticum aestivum. The sequence goes on from NC_057801.1 coordinate 658,141,988, forward strand.
GCAAAACTAATCCATAGTAAAAATTGGGTATTGAAAAGTATGATCAATGTGTAACTTGCCTTGCTAACGATCAGAAAACTCAAGAGATTCGTAGTAACAAGCTTCGCACTCCAAAAAATCTAGCATAGACAAACAATAGCATACATAAGCACTCAAGCAAATGATGCAAAGAGAAAACAAAGAAAAGATCCAAAGAAAACTCAAAAACAAGCAAATAACAAACTAAACAGAAAACAAATTTTAACAGGATTATATTTAGGTGGATTAGATCTTAACTGAAGGTACATGTGATTAGCTACGATTTGCAAAAAGAATCAACTAAAATGGAGCTACGAAACTCAAGATACGAACAAAACAAGATCAAATTCAAATCTGAACTAAACTCAAATTTTAAATTGTCAAAATCATGTTCAAGTTGATTTACTGGATAGATGAGATTGCTCTGAAGATTTTGGCGTTGGTTTCGTCGAATTTGGACAAACGGGCAAAAAGTTATGATGGTTTAAAGAGGAGGGGCTAATCTGCAAAGAAAATATTCACGGATGGGTCCCTGGCCAAAAACTAAAAATAAAAGAAAAAACTACAGAACGAACGTTCGCTACCGAAACTAATCTGACGAATCTGTTCGCTATAGAACCTAAATGAACGAACGTTCTCTAAAAACAATACTAAAAAATAAACCGGATCTAAAGGAAAACCGAAAAGAATCAGATCGAACCGGGGACGATTTATACCGGTTCACAGCGAATCATCGGCGACGGCAACGGCTTGTGGTGGCAGGGAGCGGCGGTAGCGGCGGCGGCGCGTGCGGCGGGGTGCGATGATAGCGGGCGGCGGCTTGCGGCGGCGGCGGCTTGAGACAGGGAAGAGAGGGGGCCGAGGTCGGGCTATATAAAGGCCGGGGGGTGCGGGCCGCTTGCGGGAGGGGAAAGGCGAGGCGGTGGCGTATTCATGGCGGCGGCGGACTACGGCAGAGTCCGGCTCGGGGACGGCGGCCTGGGCCATCTGGGCTGGGCTCGGCCCAGTTCGGTTGGCCTGAACTAGTTTTTTCCTAAACAATTTTCAGAGAGACAAAACTAGCTAAAATAAATAGAAATAATATCCTAAAAAATTCTAGAAAAATTCACATAGTAATATGGCCTTATTAATGACCTAATGAACATCTTTGTGGGCCTAAATGTCTAATATAAAAACAAACATTATGGTACTAATTACTCCAATAACTAATAAATAAACTAGGGAATAAAATCAAATAAAAACTCCAAAAATTCAAAATTCAATTTCCAATATTTCTTTGCTGATTTTGAAGAAGTCATTTTATCTTCTCTCTTTATTTTAAAATATTTGGAAAATAATTTTGAAAAACAATTTGATCCAATTACCAAATTTTTGATAAATCAAAATTGGATTTTTGTGAAACCTCCAACTCTCTCAAATTGGTCCTTGAGTTGCTTAAGGTCTCTTCGATCAAAATGCCACTAAAACAAAGCAACAAAATGCATAAATCATGAATGCATATGAATGATCTATGAATAACATCCAAATTGAAAATTGGGATGTTACATTATAAAAGTTTACATTTGGCATGCGTTGATTTGTTGTCGAACCCTCAAAGCATACTCATGGCAATTGGGTGATCTAACACCGGATGCAGGACAACAATGCCATGTCATGCTATGAATTTTGATGTTGCTATTAATGGCATAAGAGTATGGCATGAATATAAAAATAATCTTTTATGTACTTTTACTTTTATCAAGAGTTTTTATTGTCCGTATTTGTATTTTTTTTCAATGTAATGTATTTCATTTAGCTAATTGAAAAGAATCAGATCATTTACTTGCAAAATATGTTTGGTCTTTTATTATTTCTTAGTACCCTCTAGTGGTTGCTTCAAGCAATGACATCAGTATAGCCGCCTGACATTTGTACAAATATCTCTCTTCCATTCCCCCTCTAACGTGGGAGGTGATTAGATCAAGTCATTGTTTCCCCATCATCCACTACCAATATCATTGAGCCCCGTGGGTTCCCTCTCCTCTGCCTGCCTCTCTGACAAGGGGGTGGGGAATCCATGTTCCTCG